>NC_087212.1:75243820-75253820 GCF_015104395.2 Macrobrachium nipponense | reverse complement strand
TTTAATATTTTCCACTAGTTAATAGCCACATAGAGTAAATGATAATCTAAAACTGAACTACCACAGCAATCGAGTGCTTTAGTGAAATGATGTCAATTCCAAGCAAAACTGATCAGTCACAAAGAAAGCAAAAGAACTGAACCGGTGACGTTAAAAACAATTCATCATCGAACAGAATTAATGCCAGACCGTAACAGGAGAAAAACGAATTTAGCGTGATATATTTCAGTATCTATTAAAGCCTATAAGTTTATCTTCTTTGTGAAATACTCATTCAGATAAAGAACTGCGTGGACGTAGGGAGTACCTCATGCACACACACACACACACACACCAGAGTGCTTATGGGTGGCACAAAATCCTCGAGAAGAAAAAGGAGTCATCATTAGTAGTCGGCCTCCTGCCGCTACCACCCAGTGTCTGCTCTCGCGATGTGTGTCAAACCCCGGCCATAACCTCTCGTTATCTGTCCTCTCATCTTCAGTCTTCTTTGCTCCTTTCATGGAGGTGAAAGAACCACCGAGAACTCATTGGCATCTTCAATTTTATGATGAACGAAAGTAGAAAGTAAACAACAGTTCAGATCCGGCGTTATGATAATGATCTTGCTAATGGCGATGTGTTTGCATAAAGAAGGGGGTTCTAAAAGTACTCCTTAAGTGAACGCTGCTTTCTTGGAATGAAAATAACCACATTAGCAAGATCATCTGGAGCTATCTCATAAACATATGATCACAGCATTTGACAAAGTTGAGGAAGCAGAGTTGTATCAAAGTGTCCACCGTTATTTTTCACTTAACATTTCTCAATCCACTCACTGTCATTTCCACTTTATGATGATTCAGTTAAAAGGGAGACAACTGTGATGACTCGGCCCATCTTCCAGTTGCCCATCAAGAATGAAAGTTCTGAGAATCATTCCTACAATTGACAAGAGCCCCCTTTCATTCTAGGCAGTTATTTCAACGAATTCCTTCGCTGTCAAACCCTTTTTTAAGTCCCGCTATCAACGATCAGAAAACCTTCAAAATACTCAGTCATTAGGAGCATTTCCATCAGCATCTTATCTTGAGACCTCTTCGTCTCTTAACCCACTTTCCACCTTCACCTCGAATAGATGCATTTTGTGAACTAACTCCTACTCTACCTACCATATTTACTTTTTGTGTTGTAAAGCCCTAAATTTGGTCATTAAAATACAGCTCGTCATCTTCGTAGGAGAGGAACAACACAACGGAATCAGCACAGTATTCCATCTACTTTATACATAATGTGTCATTATAAAAGTATTTCATACATCATCACTTAAAAACTTAAAACTGCTTTTACACTAAAATAAATATTAACCACTAAGTAGCACTTGATATCAATTCGCTATGCCCTGGGAATACTTTACAACCAAAGGGTTAAGTCAGTCGTTTATCACTGTTCATAAAACCAAGAGCGCAGGTTCGAATCCTGGCCGGGCATCCGCACGTATAATTATAATTCCAGTTGGAGTAAATTATTACAAGGTAATGCGAATTCGATATTCACTACATTTCTCGTTAGACGAGTAGGTTGCGTGCTCGCCTGCCGATTCGGTAGTCGTGACTTCGATTCCCCGCTCTGCCAACGCGGAATCAGAGGAATTTATTTCTGGTGATTAGAAATTCATTAATCGATATAATGCGGTTCGGATCCTACAATACGCTGCAGATCCCGTTGCTAGGTGACCAATTGGTTCTTAGCCACGTAAAAAATCTAATCCTTCGGGCCAGCCCTAGAAGAGCGGTTAATCAGCTCAGGGGTCAGGTTAAACTAAGATATACTTAATTTTTTAGATATACAGTTAATTTTTATAAGTATATATGTATATTCGTATATGTATATATTATATACGTACTTTAGCGATTGATCGTCAATACATACATACATACATATATATATATATATATATATATATACATATATATATTTATACACATATATGTATATATACATACATACATATATATATATATATATATATATATATATATATATATATGTGTGTGTGTGTGTGTGTGTGTGTGTGTGTAAATAAAATAATAATTTTTAAAAATATACTACATTTATACCATATGTTAAATCATCTTCAAGCTGAGGTACGAATCTCGCCCACTCCCAACCCCCACCCCCACAACAACAAAATAATAATAATAATAATCTAATAATAATAATAATAATAATAATAATAATAATAATAATAATAATAACAGCTTTGCAATGTTCGCTGAAGGTAAATAAGTCGTCTTAATTTTAGTTCGCTGAAGGTAAATAAGTCGTCTTAATTTTAGTAAGAATGATAAGAATATTCAGTACGCTCAACAGTTCCTGTTAGGGTACCCGCTTATAAACCCCTCTCCGAGAACTCCACTTGCGATTGATATCCATAGACTGTGGAGTAAGAGCAATCGCAAATGACACTGTGCTCCCACGAATGACTTCCTCGTCTACGTTCTCTTCGTTACCCCCCTAAGCCAGCCACCATCACTAATATTACCTTCTGCGTACTCTACTCGAGTGTGGAGCAGAGCTTTGCTCCCTTGCTTTTTGCAGATATAATCGTCTCTAGTTTTATTTTATTTTATAGTACTTAAAAATGTTTATTCTAATATTTGTCCATTACCATTTTCTACAATAATAACCCCGAAAAATTAGAGATATTTCTAAAGTACATATTACAAAATAGTCAATGAAGTTCCACTTCACGTTTAACACTCCCCTTTTCATTTCTTTATATTTGCTTTCCCTCTTGTTTCATCCTCTTCGTCCTGAGGGCACGTGATGACCTAACCTGCGATGGACTTGCGAGAAGCGAAGCATCGAAGCGGATAAGAGAAAGAGAGGGAGGGAGAGAGGTCATTAATCTTCCCATAAATCACGTCTTTATGGATTACTTTTACTTTCCCAACACGATAAGAACCTGCGGTAATTCAAAGCGATAAAGCAAGAGAAGAATGGACAGGTTCCAATGAGTCAAAGTCTGGAGTTATCAAGTAACGAAATATGGTTTTGTGTGTGTGGCTATTTAACTAGATTTGTTTTGTGTGCTGAAAAATCGAATTTGTCCTTCTATCCTTCCAGGCAAAAACCTACGATTAAAGAAGCAATAGCAACAATAACAACAATAATCGAAGTAAATCCATGAAATATATCAAGAGAAACCAACTTCTTATCAATGGTCTGCGTGTAAATTATATGCTCAAAATCTGTGGGGTCAGATTATAAATTTTCTTCTGTAACCATATATACATCACATCCAGTGTAACTTGCCATTATTAGAAATCTCTTACAGATATACACAATTCACAACACTGAGTAATTCTATATACAGTTCTCATTTATCAATCTCACGAAGTGTGGATTTCCCATGGAGAAAGTAAAATCACCGTTGAAGAAATGATTTCAATAGAGAAAATTCCTCCCCCAATTTATCATCACCACCATGTAGTAGTTATCGTCAAATTATGCTCCGTGAAATAACAGTAGCTGTCAATTTCAAGTGGGTAATGAGAGGTTTAATAGTTCATAACATATCGACAATGTTACCACCTTTCTCTCATCCATTTTGCTTTGATGGCCATTCATTTTTGTAAGAAACAGTGCTCAAAAGTAAAATCCTGAAAGTCACATTTCCAGACAAGACTGTCGCCTGAAGTACCAGAAATACCTGCACTTTCAGCCTCTTGAAAATCCATCCTGTGAAATCACAAGTCAGCCAGTTGGAATCGCTAAGAAGATAGAAACAAAAGTGCAATTTATTTTGATGGAAAAACGTGGATAAAAAACGAATCCTTTATTGCAACAAGGTAAACCAAACTTTCGTACTAAACAACAATGAAAGCATAGAAAACGGAAGCAATGAACTAAGAAAACGAGAGCTAAACCAACCAACTACACTTTCTCTCTCTCTCTCTCTCTCTCTCTCTCTCTCTCTCTCTCTCTCTCTCATCTTTTATATGTTATGCAAATTAAATATTGTTAAAAGGTTATTGAAGTATTGGTGAAGAATACCAGATAAAATGCTCTCAAGAAACGAAAGAATGGATAAGGGATTCCGAGTTACGAGACTCGGCAAGACTGGTAACCAGAGGAAAAACTTCACCAGATGTTCTACTTAATGTACCGTCTCATGATAATATTACTATACGGTAATAGTAATACACTCAGCTTAACCACAATTGTCTGATGTGCCAAAATTGCGGATTCTTAATCACAGATTTATTTACGACCAATAACATCGAAATAAATTGACTTTAGAACAATATCCGGGTGAAATCAGCCTGGACGCAGCTGAAAATTGGAAGTATTGGCCGTCAAATAATAATGACGTGAAAGATGGAACTTCTACATTTCTGGCCAGGAATTAACCATTGAACAGCACCAGTTTTCACGGACTTTTTTTTTTTTTTTTACAATATCTTTGGAAAAGGATCAACTCTTACTGGCAGGCACGTGGTCGCAAGATACAAAACTTGAGAATATTATTTACACAACAACGTATACTCTCTCGATAAAAGATGCATCTAAAAGTGAATACTGACAGAGTGAAAAGGACAGAACAAAATTGTACTCCAAACGAAACATTCTGGAAACCGTCCTTTTCTGGTGCGACTTTGGCCTTCAAATTAATATGGGCGCTGAGTTAAAAAGAAGAGAAACCACAATTACTCTTATTTTTTTTTTTTATTTAACAATAGGAAATAAAATGAAGGCCTTAATTTATCGGAGCAATCAACTCACACTATGTTTGTTCTTAAATGGCCAGATTTTGCAGATATGAAGCCGAAATTCCATCATATACTGCAAAGTCAGCAATATATTACTTTTAACTTAGACTTGAATAAACACTGAATGCAGTTAAACATAAAAGATGTAAATGAAACAGCAGATCCTGACAAAACTGGTCTAAATAAAAAAAAAAAAAAGATCCTGACAGAGCTCATAGTTAAACATAAAAATTCTAAATGAAAGAATAAATCCAAATAAAATCAAAGTTGAAGGGCGAAGGGGAGCGCGTAAAATATACTTGACATTACACAAGGAACAATTCAGTCACAGAGTCCCATAACCACAAGAATAGAAAAAAGTTCTTTAAGAGACGCTCGATAGCTTATGTGGTACCTTTAATACAATTAAGGTGCAAGATCAAAAATGCCATGAAAAAAAGGAAAATAAATATAATTATTCGGAAGTTGTATGAGAAAAAAATGCAAATATAATCCAGTTATGTTATTTCATTCAGCTCAAAATGCCTAACACAGGAGAGTACAAATGGTCAGGGAACCTAAGAAACTAAAAATAATAAAGAAAGGAGTACTTTGAGTGAAAAAAATCCCACTTTTTTTTTATTCAGTTAGTTTTAGATATTTCAAAACAACTCATAAACAAACGGGAAACACCCACACGCACTTACAACACCACAACAAAAACCGAAGAACCACAGAAATAAAATAAAAATCCAAACAAATGGAGATAATTAACATAACACCTCAGAGGAACATCAGTGACCAAGTCCCAACCAGATAACTTTCCCTCTTAATACAAAACTATAATATCGGAGTGAAATCTCGGCTAGCAGATTTTTCCGAATGAAGATTTCACTAAGCATGAGTGTTAGTATGACTTGCAAGATGGCGATAGTCGTGTGGTACCAAGAGACTCAACAATATAAGCCGAAAGTGAATGTCATTTAAACCAAAGGTAGAGTCGCGTATTTCTTCCTCAACCCGGGAAAGGGTGTCAAATGACACTCTTTATGCAATTGGAATGCTATAGTGACAGTGCAAATTCCCGTGCGTGTGTATCAGGCACCCTTCAAGAACTTTCTTTTTCATAGAAGTATTCATATCTGAAGTACGAGCTCGTTCGTACATGATTGAGAGACTCATACTTCTAAAACCATGCACTTAAGCCAAAGATGTTCAGTAATTATATAATTCGCCAGACCTAATCACCTTTAGAGGGTACAATACAGTCATAACGATATGTAAGAGCAACGCAAATACAATCCACGAAAATTAATATCTATACATGGTAACTAAACAATTTACGCATCTGCCCCTCCCCCCACCTCTCTCTCTCTCTCTCTCGCCGCCTCTCTCTCTCTTCCTCTCTCTCTCTCTCCTCTTCTCTCTCTCTTAGGATGAATTTATTTAGAAATTTAATACGTCACCTCATCTCGACGACAGGTATTACTATATTTACAAGCCGAAAAATCACGTACCCTTCCAGATACTTGAGTGATACACGATCGTAATTCGATTCTCGCGGATGCAGGATCCAGAATTCACACTTCAAAAGAACATTTACTCCATATAATTCACTTTATGGCAATAGTTTCTCTTGCAGTAAACGTTTCCAAACAGACAAGGAATGCTGGAAGTTTCGAATTCCATGCGGTAAATTATTAAATATATATATTATATATATATATATATATATATGTCATTATATATATATAAATATATATATATAGGCTATATGTATGTATATAAGCACGCACGGTAGAGCTGAAGCTTTATAACGGGTTTTGTGAAAATATACATAAGGGATACTTCGCGTTTAGCGGGTTCCGGTGTCCTGTATACTAGTAACAACAACAAAACAAGACAATACATAAACAACTTAATGACTTGACCACCGCATCATGGTTCACGGACCGAGGAGGTTGTCCCTTGGTTCCGTAAATCATAAAAAATGAATGCTACCTCCACAGCAGGCTAAGGAGAAGGAACCATTCCCACCCATATATCAACAGACCTTCCCGTAAGTAATGAGTATTATTATTTTTATTATCATTATTATTATTCAGAAGATGAAACCTATTCATATGGAACAAGCTACTGGGGCCACTGACTTGAAATTCAAGCTTCTAAATAGTATGGTGTTCATTAGGATGAAGTACGAGGAAGTAAAGGTAAATACATAAAGAAGAGGTTCCACTTATTGAAAAAGATAAATAAATTGATAAATAAAGAGAAAAAGGAGTTAAAATAGTATTTGGAATTATGACGATGGTAACATGCCGCATTCCCTGATGAGCAACACTAACAGGAGCGCGTGCAATAACATACTTCAAATTTATTATTATTATTATTATTATTATTATTATTATTATTATTATTATTATTATTATTATTATTATTATTATGCTGAAACCAGCAGCAGAAAATATTTTTGAAATCAATTAAATCAAAACTGTCATTTACATACTTTTCAGTTAATGGTCAATTTAATGAAATAAAAAAAAACGATAATCGTCAAACCCACTACTACGACACGAATGAGCTATCCCCGAATAAAAAGATACGAGAGAGAGAGAGAATGAGATAGAGAGATGATATCGAGAGGAGAGAGAGATAGAGAGGAGAGAGAGGAGAGAGAGAGAGAGAGAGAGAGAGAGAGATATGTGTAGGCAATAAAGCTACTAGTAGGCCGGAAGGAAAGCTTTAGCTAGGAGCCAAAGGCCAACAACAGAGGCAGGGCTCAAAACCATCTTTCATTTTCAGAGCACTCAGGGTGTTTTTTTCCACGTTCACGAAATCCTTTGCGGTTCGGTAACAAATGTGATGCTTGTCGGGCTTGGAAAGCAACTGCGAAAACAGGCACTCCTCCTCCTCCTCCTCCAAAATGACGCTGAAAGCCTTTTGTCGTACTTCAGTTGGAGTAATGACGCCCCGTTTATCAAAATGAGCATGGTGGCTATGTCATAGAAATCTCTTGCTTTTAGTTTTCTGTGAAAGAAAAAAAAAGTTGGGACAGGATGACTATTTGTCTACCTGTCCCCACTTTTCCTGTCCGCCCTCAGATCTTAAAATCTACTGAGACTAAAGGGCTGCAAATTGGTATGTTGATCATCCACCCTCCAATCGACAAACGTATAAAATTGTCGCCCTCTAGCCTCAGTAGTTTTTATTTGATTCAAGGTTGAATTAGCCATGATCGCACGTCTGGTACCGCTATGGATGCCATATATACACAGGCCACAACCTGGCCGTGGCTAAGAGTTTCATTATACGCTGTACAGAAACCTCGATTTCGCAGAAGAAACTTCTGTGCATTTCTTTACTTGTTTACTTCAAATGACAATTTGACACGTTCTCTCTTACAGAAGGAGTGGAAAAATAGTCTACCATCAATGAGTAAAATAAACGACAACATACAGTAACCACTCCCTAACACCACTCCACCACAACAGTTTTGTACCAAATTTGGGGAGAGTGGAGCATTTAATTGCCAGCGATCGAGTGCTGAGGAACTTCCTGTGTTTCCCCATAATTCTTCGATCTAAACTCTCTATATCGGAAAGCATGGAATAGCAGAAGGAAAGGCAACAAAGAGCTTTTATGGTGTCACCTGCAGCCACAAGCTAACCAAGAGTTCATTGAACTAAGCCACCGCTAGCATGAAACAAGCCGAAGTTCACTAACCTCGGTTTCCGAATACCTGCCAGGCCAACCCAGTGACACCCGTTCTGGAGTTTCTGTTTTCTGTAAAACAAACTGTTGTGCCGGCTTTGTTTGTCTCTCCGCACTTTTTCTGTCCGTCCTCAGATCTTAAAAACTATTGAGGCTAGAGGGCTGCAACTTTTTGTGTTGATCATCCACCCTCCAATCATCTGACACAACAAATTACCGCCGTCTAGCATCAGTAGTTTTTATTTAATATGCAGTTAAACTTAGTCATAATCGTGCTTCTGGCAACGATATAGGGCAGGCCACCACCGGGACCTGGTTAAATTTTCATGGGCAGCCGGTTATACAAGGACCTCCTTGGGATTATACAGCATAATACCGAAACCACCGAAAAATAGGTATATTTTCGTTGGCCTTGATTATACGCTGCAGCGGCTGTCCAGAAAACTAGATTGCGCCGAAGGCACTGGGCAATGCTCAAGTATCTATGGCGTTCATATATCCAAGTAGGACAAAGGCCACAAGATCTTGAAAGCACAGCTTGACAAAAAGAAAAAAAAAATAAACATTCGTGCAGCTTCTAACGGCAAGGGGAATTCTTCTAAGGAGAGCAGTTCGCACGAAGAAAGCTAAGGGAAGATCGGGAAGTACCAGAAGGTCAGATAGATAGCAACTGCCATCAGGCGATAATGACCCTGGCCGGAACGCACCCGACAAATGCTTTTATGGCTTACATTCCTAAAGCCGGCTTCCGCGCTGATTGACGTCAAAGACTCTTGGAGTCTTCACAGGAAAACGGGCCGTGGGTATACCTGGGCACACATGATATGACAATGCGACCTACCTGCCTTCTCCTTTTCCTCCTCCTCCTCCTGGGGAACAAAAAAAGAATTGTGAAGAGCCCTGGAACAAAACCTTAAAAATGTATATAACATGAAATTATGTAAAAAAAAAAAAAATAAATAAATAAATAAAACGAATTTTGAAACATGCACAACGTGTACATATCTGCACCATAGTTTTCTCATCTTTACCCGATTTAACTCTCTCTCTCTCTCTCTCTCTCTCTCTCTCTTCAGACACACCAACCTCTTTTAAAACATACATCGTGTATGTGATGAACCTACATATGAAAATTAAATACAACAATAACGTATGACACTGGATATTTTAATGTGTAAACAGAAATGACAAAACTTGTAAATAGGGTTAATAATTCCACAGGAGTTATGAAGAGATACAAAACCCTTTTTCAGCCAGGGGAACAAGCTGTGCATACAGGTGAACAAGGTAAATGGTTGGTCAATCGACAAAGAACAACACATAAGGTGTCACGTATGTTGCCGCGATCCTACAGCTGCTCCGTGACACTTTTTTGTGTGTGTGTGTGTGTGTTTAGAAGAATTCCAACATGCCAATTGAAACCGAGGCGGAACATGAACCGAGACTTTTGTGAGAAGCCTGTAGTTATTTGTATTTCAGTGTGAGTAACTATTATGGTATAGCCTTCATAATTCAGTCAATTCAGGTCCAAATACCACCGATTAGTGTTGGGGACA
>NC_087212.1:75181320-75241320 GCF_015104395.2 Macrobrachium nipponense | reverse complement strand
TTCATGCTAATTACTCTCACGCCATAACAGAGAGAAAGATGGATTAGTTATAGTACTGACAATGCCCATCTCCCAGCCATATAAAAGCCACATTCTATGTTAACATTGACGCAGAAGGGCAAGTCCAAATCTCAGAACACCATCACCAAACTGCCAGGAGAATCCTAAAGAGGGCCGTTAATCACGGGGTAGGGCAAAGGTAGATTACGCGGGCAGATATTAACACCTCTGGTCGGGCATAAAACACCCTCTGCAGCTCACGACTGAGGGAGGTGACCTTCCCAATCTCGAGCGGAACGAACTCTTCCACTCCCTGTAATTACCTCCTCCCAATATGGGAGGAATTGACGCCACATGACCGTAGGATTTCTCTATAATCAGACACCTCGGCGTCGTTACCGCTGGTCATTTGCTTAATCTTTTGCCCATCACCTTTTAGGTTTCTTCCTCTCCTCGCTGCGATTTTATTCAGCATTTTTTCTTTGCAAATAAAAAATATGAATGAGAAACAAGCAACATTCTAATAATCATGGTATATTTAGCCATGATATAAATCGAAAGTTTAATTATCAAGAATCCCACACCACCAGGCACGATTCCGTTCTGAACAACCCAAATTTCACAGGGACTGTCTTCTTAATTAATCACCTTCTGTACTTTCGATTTTTTAAAAATAACAACGCACCTTGGGCACGTCTGCTGTACGTGGAAATATGACAGATTTCTACACAAGTGGTCGTGAATTCTAATTCATGCTTCCCATCCGCAAAGAAACCATCATCCCATTATCCCACATCGCCAAGTCCGTTACTTAGACTTGAATATAAGTATTCATGTATGCACTGGTATGACCTTATTTTCAACTAGCTTTAAGAAAGTATTGCTTCCTGGCTCTATAGGTCTTGACGTCTCATTATCGACAACAACCAGCTAGCACACGTCTCTGTTTTGAAGTTCCAACAAGCGTTCGGGACCACACGAGTGAATCAATTTAGAGACAAAATATAATAAGTAACGTTCTATTCAGCATTCTAAAACATAAACGGGATCTACGGAAAAAACTGTTACCAGAGAATTATAAATTAAAAATGGGCAATCTACTACGATGTATATTAAAAAAACATTTTAAACCTTAATGACAAAATTTGTATTTGGTTATAGGATTAAGAAAATTGTTATTAAATAAAGGTAAATGTTATATGATGAACATTTATAAAACAAAAATGATGTAAATGCTATAACATATCTGTAAATTTGATTTAATGTATTTTTTTAATAAAAGAAAAAAAAGTGAATCAATGTATGTTTGTATGTTTGCACTTGCAAAAAGTGATTATCAGTTTATTAGCATTCCACTTAAGCAAAGTCTCCAGCAACCAACAGAGCCAAGGCAGCAAAGTGAACACTGCACATTCGGAGGCAGCATAATTCAGGGGCAGGATCTTCCTTCGGTGGCCTAATGTTAGCGTGACTTTGCTAGTCCTTGAGGGGTGGAAGAATTGATAGAGAATTTAGTTGGGTTTCAAAAAAGCGACGTTAGAAACCTTCAAAACGTTAAGCCTCAGCTCTTCATGGAACTGCTCTATCGAGCAACTCCAAAAACCTGATATTTGATTAAAAAACAAAAATCTCCCCTTACTTGTAAGGTTTTTCTAAGCTTCCCCCCCCCACCCCCGCCCCACCTTTTCCCAGCATCAGCCCCAGCCCCGAGTGTTTTGAGGTGTTCCGCAAATGGGTGATCTTTCAATTGTCCTTTGGCCCTATCAATTCGAACAGTCTTCATTTTTATTCACTATGGTAGCTCTTTTCAAACTCGGTTAACCTCCACTACTAGCCATAATCCGGGTGTGGATGGTATACACGCTGCAGGAAAAAAATTGAATTTAGTAAAGTTCACAGCTTGAAACCTCGTATATTTCCCCTCCTATTCTTCTTGAAATTCGTTTGAAAGGTTCTTGTGATGTTTTAGAAATACCAGTCTCAACCATTAAATCTATCAAAAGAAGCAAATAGTCTGGAATAGCTTGCATTACAAGCCAAACCATATCGTTCGTTTCGCTTTCTCTCCCTTTCTAGATCTAAACATTATGTCAGCCAAGTATGGGATATTTTCCAAACTCTTATTGACGACAATAACTCAATCTCCACTGTACGGTCTTAAAAAATTCATTCCCTTTCATAATTAAACAATTAAAGACAATGAACACGTGCAACCAAGGTTCGTTTAATCAACGGAGAACAACTGATATCATAATAAATAAACTGGGAAATAAAGGGAACCTACTGAGGAGCAGTCGGCTGAAGCGCAAAATGGCTTCCCCTGCGTAACTGCGCTCCCAGTAGTCACCCGCTGAAGGCGCCATGAGAGAAAACGGCATTAGAGCGCACCGCTCGCACTCATAAACCTCAGCTGCGTGAGAATTTCAGAAACAATTACTTCTCTAGCCTTTAATGGTTGGAAGGCTCACGTTCTCCATCAACTGGACTGTGGCATAGTCAATGGCCAGTATGTATGTACGTGAGTCTGCGCACCAGTAAATTCGTTTTTCTTTTTATTTTATTTTTTACAAAATATAGGCCATACTAAGGTAGACCGCTAATATTCTAGATTATTAATTCCAGTCCCCGGGATGCTTTTGTTATTAAAATCCATTAAACTACATGATAAGGACTGAAATTATGTTCGTTACAATTATACGCATGCATTCATTTATAAACTATATATATATCGTCATCACCGCCTCCAACGTCGTGTGATGCAAAGGATCATCTCCGACCACTTTTTTAACTACAAAAATCCATGACTAAGCCAAACAGTAAAGGTAAAATAGCATTCAATTCGGGAACACTATTAATTACTTCAAATTCATTTCAAAGTACCCACATCACCATTATCATTGCACCTACTTCGTTCATGGGATAATATATATATATATATATATATATATATATATATATATGATATATACTATATATATATATATATATATATGTATACATGAGTCCTATATAATACACACATATATATATCTATATACAATATTTCTATAAGATATATATATATGTATATATATATATATATATATATATATATATATATATATATAGATAGATAGATAGATAGATAGATAGATAGATAGATAGATAGATAGATAGATAGATAGATAGATATTGTTTTGCTTAACAGAAAATTAATATTTTATTTCAAACAATCGAGGTATTATAGAAAACAAAATTAATACTTTGACCAAGTAAGGCTTCAAATGTGATTATCTCATCCCACTGACTCATATTGACAAGAATTGTCAACTGAACAGATTAAAATTGTCACCAGCTCTACTTGTCAACAGAGTTAATTACGCATAATATAATAGCTTTAACCCCAATACCTAGTACTCGTTGTACACGTATGACCTAGCAATACGTGTACGCTTTACAGCAATTCGTTACGCAAGACTTGGAATTCAGTTCTTAATTCAACAAAGGTAAAGATTCTGCAACACAGCAATATATCAAGAAACCGCAGGAAGAGAGTAAAGGATTTAGGAGATAATTTAAGTCTCGAAAAACAAGACTAGTTTCCCAGCCTTCAAATCACAATATACAATCCCAATGCTCAAAGGGAATTCAAAGTTACATACTTTACCACTTTCAACGCACTGAGTAATCTACACTGCAATTAATGGACTTCATCTCTCAATGGCAAATTTACCTACAAGGGCTGGTTTGTTTTTATTTTATTTTTTTTTTTTTTTCAAATTTATTATTGTAACATTAAGCCACTGGAAGTCAGAAAAATTAGACTAATCATTTCGAGTGCTCAGATTTTTTTTCAAATTTTGAAACGTGGATTTCCTGTGGGCGACATAGGTAACTGAAATTGTCTAACCAAAACAATGTGTTTACATTTTTAACTCATAGCGCTGACCGTATTTATAAAGCCTTTGTTTTTGCGCATTTACTTTCTAACCTCTTCCCCGTCATTAAGAGTTTATCACCGTAAGCTTCCGGACAATGACTACTGATGAAACGGCCGTACAACTCAGAATTCTTTTTTTCTTTGTCAGACGAAGCTACGGCAGGACTCATCATCATTATCTCCACCTGGTAGTTCCGGGCAGTTAAAATGATTTGCGGAAGCTGCAGGATTAGCTTTAATGAAACGTGTTTGTGAAGCTGAGGGTCACTTGTGTGCCTGGGAACAAACCTAACGTCACCCTCCAGTGGACCGCTCATGGAAGGGCGTTCTTTATCGGTATGACGCCCTCTCAGGATGATCCTCTTTATTTTGTTTTTGTTTGGGAATGCTTTCGTGACCGGGTCCCGTTCACGTGTTCGCCGTGTGATTAAATGGGGCACTGATTCGTTGAACCGAGGTAAGGAAGGAAAAGTTCATGCTTGAGAGAGAGAGAAAGAGAGAGAGAGAAATACAATAATGCTCGATGCTTCTAGCATACACACAAAGAGTGGAAGGACGAAGTGACTGTGTCTCAGTTATCTGAAAAGTGCAGAGCTAGGGAAAAGGCAGCAATTCCAGTATCTGGAAAACACTAAACATCTTACATAGTGCAAACGAATAATATTCGCAATAAGCTTGGGAAAGAGAAAATGAGGAAAAAGAGTTTGTTGGAGATACAGTACTGACTGGGGATAAGAAAGGAAACCGCATTAACTAGTAAAGATTTGAAGTATTTGTGAGAGGAAAACGTTTGGAGTGAATGTGAGCAGGCGAGAGGATAGAAGGGTACCTGAAAATCAGGCAGAGGGAACGACAAATGTTAAAACTAATGGAAGAAGAATGGAAGCCTTTGATTCGTTTTAGCCCCCAACAACAACAAAGTAGTTTGTAGGCTTACTCCCCGAGGAAGTGAAAAGGTGTTTTGGGAAACCGATTTGAATATAGTACAAATAAAACCTCAACTACGACATCACAGACTAAGTTGTGAAAGAGAAAACAAGAGCAGTGCAATTCTCTTATGAAATCCTTTGGAAAAATCTTTGAAGAGACCGTAAGGGTAAAAGTCAGTAAGTAGCCTCTCTGCGAAATTTGTTAATGTTCTGCCTAGCATTCTCCTTGGAAGGTCTAACTGTAAATTGATTACCGCGGTGAAATGATTAGCATAATTTCAACGTTACGCTTTTTCTCTCTTTTATGGGAAATGAGGAGGAAGGGTGTGAGAAGCTAACGCTGTTAGAATGGGCGGTGCTTCCGGAGGACAGTTCTTATGGGAACGCTTCAGGGCCAAAGGCTTTTGGGGGTAGATGGAAGTGACGCGGTCTGAGAAGGGAGGGAGGAGGGTCTTTGGCTGCTCTTCTAGGCCCTTGCCTGTGTTTTCGTGTCCAAAACCGGATAGTTATTCTTATTGACTTTTAGTTATTCACATTGCCGAGTAGTTTTCTTTCTCGGTTTGGAAAAGAGGAATTTTCACTTAAAATCTCAGTGCCACGTTAAAACTTGAGGAATCTGAATTGTACTAGGACGTTTCTGTTCCGGACTCAAGAAATAACTGATAATTCGGTAACCACAAAATAGAATTTAACTTAACCTAAAGCAATTAAAACAAATATTTCCTAAATTAAATCTTGAAGCGTTGTCCTTGCCTCTGAATTTAAGGAAAAGGAAGTTCTAAAAAAAGGGCTTGATTTATAATTAAAAATAAAATTCATATCAATGCAACAAGTGTTGTGCAAACTGAGGCTTCCAGTTTATGGTTTGTCATAGTTAGAGATGACTCAGAATTGCATTTCTTATTTTTATCTGCTGTAGATTATGAGTTAATTTAGCTTGTGTTAATGTAGGTTCTTGAGTTATCCCTTAATCTGCATCTCAGTAAATCATTAAATCTTGGCGCATGACTGCAATAGATTTTTGCATTGAACGATTGCCATTCTGGAAGGTGCGATTTAGATCTTCCGAGAGCAAGGGTGGACATTGAAAATTAACTGCGCTGTCAATGAAACACAATCCTAGATGCAGTGGCTACATTCTTTCATGAAAACTGTTTTAAATCATGAAATAACTTCATGAAATGAAATGTAAAGTTTAGACCAAAGGCCAAGCACTGGGATCTATGAGGTCATTCAGCGCTGGAAAGGAAATTGACAGTAAGCAGGTTTGAGGGGTAACCGGAGGCAAACCTCGCAGTTGCACTAATAATAGTTTGAAGGCGGTGGATAGCTAGAGGGAATAAAAGATAATATGAATGGCGGTACAGTGAAAGGAATGAGAGGGGTTGCATCTCGGGGCCAAAGGCACGCTGGAAAGAACCTTTAGTAATGCCTACAGTGCACCCCATGAGATGCACTGATGGCTCTACTCCCCTACTGGATGAAATGCCTTTATGATCTGCGAAAAGTTCAAATTTTTACTGAAAGATTCGCCGCCAACAGTAGGAAAAATATATCATGATTTTCTTTAGAAGACAGGTCCTGTTCGGCAACAAGGATTTTAACAGGATGGCAACTTCATTCACAGACCAAATTCGTGTACTACCCTATCACTGGTAAGCATGTACACAAAATTTATTTTCATATTTCTACATTATTACTAGTATTTTGGATGGTTGGAATGCAGTATTAGTTCATACCAGTAACACTATATACACGTATATGCTACCGTAGAATTACCCCATGTCTGGTCGTGTGCATTGTTTGCTGCTATTTGTTAACAACAAAATACAACTAAATTTACAATGTATTGTTTCGACAACCCCGTGAACTGTGACCTCTCCTTGCAATTCATGTGGAACGTGCGGAATCCCACTGATCGCAGGAAATATTCTCCAGCTGATGACTACCACAAATAAGTCTTCTCGGGAGATGCTCGTCGGTGCTATTACTTACAAATGGTGTGGGGCTTATTTATCCGTATTGACTATATCACCGCATATAGCCATGCAGACTTATCTAAAGGACGAAAAAGCATGAAAAGTAAGCAGTATTAAATTTACACAGGGATAAAACTACAAACAAATTGACATAAACATTCATACATACACACACACGCACACACACACACACACACACACTATGATGCACCGAGAATTGTGTGCGAAACGTTTTTAATAAACTATGGCCTTCTACTGATGTATTATGGTACCCCCTGAAGTATTGTTATCTTCGCCGACTGGAGACTATATATATATATATATATATATATATATATATATATATATATATATATATATATATATATATATATATATATATATATATATATATATATATATATATATATATATTTATATATATATATATATATATATATATATATATATATATATATATATATATAGTCGTTTATATTCTGGCACAGTGAAACCCTCACAATGAAGATACCGATGTTAAGTGGAGACTCTAACGTCAGTGGGCGGAATCAGAATAACTACTTCCAGCAAACTTGTCTTAAAGATTTAAGGTATGTCCCAGGATGCTGCTCACACCAAGACCGGGTTAACGAATTTCAAAAATAGTAGGAATAAATTCAAGACTCAATATCATTATCAAGTCTTTGCTGATAAGCTTTACATTACTTGAACGTGGACATGGGCAAAATACAACACACAACTCACATACACACCAACACACACATTACACTGCATGTAACACATTAATGAAGCCCAAATCTAAATCAGCAGTTTCAGATAGGTCATCTAAATTTTCTTCGCTTTAATGATAATGAACCTAATCTTGAATGAGACAACTAATTACACACAAACAAACACAGAATAGGAGTGAATATTTTCCATTATTTAGAAGCGGAGCATACAGAGGATGATCTCATTTCAATGTTTCAACTCAACCACATAAAGAGTTTTGTCGTTGATCTTGAGACTCGTGAAAGTGAATTTATTCGTAAGTATCAAATTTTATAGTTTAGTGAAAAAAGAAGTGTGGTGTCGTGGTTTCGTAATTTGAAGCCTTTAATATAAATTATAGACTACGTGGTATTTTCATTTTATGTCGGGTACTGGTGTCTCTTTATAAAAAAAAAAAAAAAAAAAAAAAAAAGAACTAGGCTCAGCCACAAAAAAATGTATCGTTTCAGGTTATATCAAAGTTTCCTTATTAAAATTATTTTGGAAATACTGATATCTCACTCGGTTAAATGAACACCTCAGGGTTCCATTCAGTTTATATTTCAGCAACAGAAATAAGCAGTTTGTAAAGAAATAAGAAGGCGCAGCATACACTACAAATAGATATCAACCCGTAAAAGGAGTCAATTGCATCCTTCTACCCGTACTAATACTTAGGAAAGTGCTAAAGTGCTGAAAACCCTCCATATTATGTACCTATAATCGATGTGTCAAGTCGAGTTTTTTTTTTTTTTTTTGCATCCTATTCTGCTGGGTGGTATTTTATAGCGAGGGGTTCCGGCTTGCATCCTGCCCCCTTAGAAGTCCATCACTTTTCTCACTATATATGTGCGCTGTTTCTAGGAGCACACTCTTATGCATGAGTCCTGAGATCTTGGGATCGTGCTTATTGTTCCTATGATTATGGGTACAATTTCCACTGACATTTCCCGCATAATTCTTATTTTTATTTTCTGGCTATATTATCAAAATTCACCAAAGTAAATAAGCAGTATCATCTACATCCAATTTTCCATTCTTTGCTGTTCAACAAATATGTTTTGTCCAATATGAATAACGATTCCCAAGATCACCGGACAATGTCAAATTTGAAAGGATATGATTAGTGTAACTAACACAAACAATTCTCAGTATCCTCAAATACATATATCAATTGTAAGAGTTGTTGTACGTCGTATATTGACAAACGCCAGTGAAACAAACCTACACTACTGTTAAAACCAATGCCAGACAAGTGATTGTAACTTTTACAATTTTATAAAATGCATAAATGCCAAATTAAAATATTTACCTTTCATATGACAACTAACATGAATGGAAAATGTAATAGGTGAAATATATTCCA
Source organism: Macrobrachium nipponense (assembly GCF_015104395.2). Classification (NCBI taxonomy): domain Eukaryota; kingdom Metazoa; phylum Arthropoda; class Malacostraca; order Decapoda; family Palaemonidae; genus Macrobrachium; species Macrobrachium nipponense. Next base: position 75,232,377 of record NC_087212.1, on the reverse strand, counting down.
AATTCCTAAAACAACAGGAGTTATATATTTGAGTCTCAAATCTGATATCATTAACATAAGTTACTTCTGGAAATGGAATCAAGACGGCCTCAATAAAATGACAATTCCATCTTACCGGAGCCTCAATCAACCAACCTAATCATAAAGACAGTCAATGCAGCTCATGATTATCATATGTAAATTTTCCTATGGGTTATATAATATCATGTTTTGAAGTAAGATGCAGTTTGAAACCTTTTGAAAGAAATGATGAAAAAAAAGACAGTATTCTCGGGAATAGCAGATATGGACTTCGCGTTAAATGAGCAGAAATTAAATAAAAGACAAAAACAGCAGAAGACCTAAATAGAGCAAAAACAGCGAAAGACCCGACCTTATAAAAGAGCTCGAGCGAATCTGGAGCCCCAAAAGTTCTCTTCGCGGGGCCCTTTTACGAGCAACGTGCCCTATTGTTAGAACGGGGTCACATCTTAAGGTAAATTAGACTGGATGAAGACAATAAGATGATCCCCATTGTATATTACGCTTACAAGTTTCCTACGGCAGCTATATGTAAGTCGACCCGCATCGATATTCAAGGTAATTGTAGGCTCTTGGGCAATGCAGCAGCAGCGCAGAGAGAGAGAGAGAGAGAGAGAGAGAGAGAGAGAGAGAGAGAGAGAGAGAGAGAGAGAGAGAGAGAGAGACTTATTTTCAAGCGTAATTTTCCCAACAGAAACAGTAACGAAAATCCTAAGTGATAAACTTCTTGAACCCTTGAAATTCACATGAAGTGTAAGAAAAAAAAACACATGAATTGGTATTATTAACCTCACCATGTCAGCGCTTCAGAATGATTAACATGCTGGCATAATTGCACCTTCACTTCTCCAGTGATTTTATATACTATAATATATTATATTATTATTATCATATATTAATATAATATATATATAATATATCTATATAATAATAATGTATGGGTATATATATATTATTATATATATATCGATATATAATAAATGTGTGTGTGTGTGTGGAACATAAATATATATATATCTATATATATATATATATAATATAGATATATATGATATATATATAATTTTGTGTGTGGGTGTGTGTGTGTGTGTGTGTGTGGTATACATAATTATATAATATATATATATATATAGATGACATATATAAACTTAAATGCATGTATGTATGTATGAATGTATTTATGTTACAAAACAAGAAAAAACATGACAGAGAAGTAGGGTTTGAAATATAAATAAGGATTATTTTATAGTGGACAAACAAAGGCAACTGGAGAGAAGTAAAAAAAAAAAAAAAAAAAAAATAGACCGAGATGTTTACCGGAAGGCTAAAAGGAAGGTGGTGATGGAACTATAATCTCTACACAGCAGAGGGAACAGAAAAATACTCCGGATAACCAGGCAGCAGAAGAAAGGTGGAAATGGTGTGACAAGGACTAAGTACAACAGAGTTCAAAATAGACAACTGGAAAATGTTGGCAAGAGAGGATCTGAAATGATGGGTTGAAATGTTGTCATCTGAAGTTGAAGTGCCAGAATGCGACCTCATTACAAAGCAACCTATGAAAAGGACCTCAGCTTTCTTCTGCTTGACATTCAAGAATTCCCAACGCATTCGACTTTCACCGCAAAGTGCTAATTTATGAACGACTTTTCAGTCCTGAAGTGACACCTAACGAATTGGCCTCGTCTTTAGAATGCAGACAGTCTCTTTCCCGGAGACCCAATGAATAAGAAAATTGCAAATGATGAATATCCGGGAGACCGGGAGACTTGAAGATGGTTTTTGCACGGAACTGCCTCCCCATTTATTTGATAGCGGTCATTTTCTTCATTCTTCATATAGCTTTCGTGTATGCAACATTTCTCCATCAAAGCCCACAGCCATGAATATGGGGTATGAAAACACAAATGATCACCTCTTACTAAAGGATATGCCATCGACGCTAAACACTATTTACCTCTTAGTAAAAAGGGCCAGCATGCTACAAGACACTGAAATTAAATAAAACACGATATAGAAATCACAGACTCGGCAACGGGGTTTTACGTAACCCAAGATCTCCATTATTAGAACGGAGTCATAAATGGAAAACGAGTGTAGGTAAAGGGTGCGCTAACTTCATTTACCTGTTATTAACTATTTGTTAGAACCCAAATACGTCTCTCTTAATTTCTGACTACGTTCACTCTTCGTCATACTTTACTGGTCATGAATTTCAGTCACTCACGAATAGGAATTCATTTACAGCCTGATATCATTACCCTTAGGCGTTTAGATATTAGATGCAAAACTCTTTAATTTCTTAATATTAATGAGTATTAGACTGAAAAACCCGAAATATAGTTCTGTCAATTTGATTTCCTTATCATAATCATCTCTCTCTCTCTCTCTCTCTCTCTCTCTCTCTCTCTCTCTCTCTCTCTCTCTCTCTCTCTCTCTCTCTCTCTCTCTTGAGTAAAACTGAAGAGATGATGATTCATACACCCTCGCCATAAGTCGATATCCAACTGACATAAAAAAAAAAACTTTGCTCTCTCATTCATAAACTTGCTTATGAATGTTAATGTAGCAACACATAAGAGACCGGAAGTTCAACGAATTGATTAAAATATTCAGTATACAAGACTCGTGTTAAAAGAATTTAAGTCTAATCATATAACGTAGATATGTAACCAAATTATAAAAAAATATTTTCTTAATTTCATTGCAAACCTGGCAATGAAATGAATTTAATTATAAAATTTAGGCCTAAGGCCAAGAACTGGGACCTATAAGGTCATTCAGCGCTGAAACGGAGTGACAGTGCAAAGGTTTGAAAGGTGTAACAGAAGGAAAACCTCAAAGCAGTTGAACTATGAATCAATTGTTAGAGAGGACGGACAGCAAGATGGAAGAATGAGAATATGAAAGGAACGAAAGGGACTGCAGCTATATAGGGGCCAAAGGATCGCTGCAAGGAAGAACCTGGCAATGAAGTTCTGCACGATGCCCAGCCTGAGAATTTCGAAGATGACGCTCAGACGAATTCTCACACGATCATCCTACCTGGGTGTACCTATAAGTTCATGAGAACAGAGCGACGAATGATCACTAAGGATGACTTGGATGTTCGTGTCTAAGCCTTCCAAATAAAGTCATTAGGAAGAATGTCTGGGAGAACATTTCCAGGAAAAATCAATTAGGTGGAAATTCTGGGTGCAAATCTCCCAGGCGAAATGAATTAGTTGGAAATGTTGGGTGAAAATCCTTCAAGCAATATTATTTACACGAAAGCTTGAATAAAAGTTACCAAGCAAAATTATTTAGGTAGAAATTCAGGTGAACATCTTCCAAGAAAAATCATTTGGGAAGCAAAGTTTGGGGGAAATCCTCCTAACCGATATTGACTATCATGTTGGGTGCAAATTTTCTAAGAAAAATTAATTTCGTAGAAAGTTTGGGTAAAAATAATCCAATAAATCAACGCACATAGTTATAACTATAAAAAAAATGTACCAGACTGAAACACAAATTTGTGTCTCGGGTACTATGATTAGCTTCCATTCTGAAAGTGGCAGTGTTCACCACAAAGAAATGGGAAAGTCTTCTAAGCGAAACGCCGGGGCGTGAATGCCCCAGATGTCCAAGACGCCTCATGCAAGAATGTCAACGATAGTTTCTCGCCTTCTTTCTATCATTCCTTCCGACAGCGTCCTATGACTCTTATGTTAGCTGTATTATCTGTCTATAATTATAAAATCCGAGTGGATCTTTCTTGTTTGTCCCCTCGGGTGGAGGCGGGGTAGGTAGTGGATCGGGATGGTAAGGGAGACGTGACACATCCACCTTCCTCCTGCAAACTTGCTTGTCCGCCCCAGGTGGGGTAGGCCAGGTAGGCGATCAGGAAGGTAAGGGGAGACATGACGGGCAGCGTCGGGTTCCAGCGCAGAGTAGCGCATGCCATCAACCTCGTTTTAAAATATATTCCAATATTCCTTTGTATTATAAAGCTAATACACTATAATACACTAGGTTGACTAAGTAGTAATGTATTCCTTCTTAAACACTTTAAGAAACAAATTACCAAATTATATTCCGCATTAACATTTCTATTAATGCCTCATGATGCCACATTACAATGCCACATCGTATCACAATGCCCGATGCTATCTGAATGCATTTTTACTCTATTGGAGATACTGATTATTCGTATCCTCGAAGGAATCAACGTTTCATACTAACGGATTTCCAAAACTTCTGACTCATTAAACAAGTAAACGATCAGCTCCCAGGAATCAACAGGGCAAATCCGGTTGTGTGAGCGAACGAGGCAAACTAACGGGATTTGTAATTAACACAATTCTCTTCTCTCTGGTGCGTAGGAATTGTTGGTCCTAGATTTCACGGCACTCGGCAGGTAAATAGTGTTCATTTTATTGTTAACTTTTAGCAGCGTTCTCACCTCCAGTCATTTCGAAACCTTTCAACTCCTACAGTCTGACACACCAAGTAGCGATGCTCTGTTTTCTGCATTTTCGCTATTTGACGCGACCTGAAGCAGTCAGGTGATGTCTAAGAGAAACCCAAGTTAGCAGTTTTCTCTTCTCTCGTTTCCTCTACTTGAAAAAAAACTAATTGCAATGGAACGTGGCCTCACGAGTCAACAGATTCGAGTGTTTTTTTGTTTCATCCCAGGCCTCATACAGCCGGATTCTACGTAAGCGAACAGAGGTTCGGATAAAAAAAAAAAAAAAAAAACCATTCCGGCAATTGAGAGTAAACACACGCACACATGCCAGCCTTACGCACGAAAGGAACCACGGTATCGCATGACAGGTTCACTTCGCCTTATGAGTGATGACGCCGACTAGTTGGTGACAGGTTAACCTTTACTGACATCTTGCACACGCAATCCTGCACTGACATGACACTTGTCAGTGATCGAAGTCAGAGTCCTAGAATGAGATGACTTCAACGTTTAGCCAGTGAGACATAATATTGTGTCTATTTTTAATATTGAGATGGCTATTTGTCTGTTCGTCCGCACTTTTCTGTTCGCTAGACAGTTGCGAACTGGTGCGTTGATCATCCACCCTCCAATCATCAAAACATGCCAAATTGCCGCCCTCTAGCCTCAGTAGTTTTCATTTTATCTAAAGTTAAAGTTAGCCATGATCGCATATCTGGCAGCCACCACCGGGCCATGGTTGAACGTTTCATGGGCCGCGGCTGAGAGTTTCACACATCATTATACGCTACATATACAGAAAACTCGATTGCCCCGAAGATGAATAATAAACTCTCCCCAGTTGCTTTCCACAAAAACCAGGGAAATTCCCGGTGGCATATAAATCCACATTCACCGAATTTCACTACAGCTCAACCATCTTGGAAATATTATGGAAATGTTCTCGCAAGATTTCATGTATACAATTCGTTTGAAAAACTGTTCCATCTATTCTCGATCCGAATCGAAATCTGATGAGCGACCTTCCCAAAATGTATTTCTCAAATGTTGTTTCGAAGCTGACCCGAATTCTGATCACCACATAAACCATAAAAAAAATTGATGAGGGAAAACCAGTAAAAAATACAAAAGGGGAAACAGTATTTTCGACTGTTATGCGAGAGAAGACCCAAAGAAACTGCACTGCAGAACTAGATTCAAATCAGTCTCTCAATAGCAACGATTTTATTTTATAGGGGCGAGTGAAATCGCATAAAACAGCGCGAAATTGATAGGAACACCTTGAAATCGCTAAAGGTGTTGGCAGTAGGGGACCCAAATCTAAACTCGTTTCCGTCGTGTGGAAACCTGCCTCACCCATCATTAGGAATTCGCTGCCAGAGGATCAATGTATTAATCAGAGCAAATCCGAAAAGGGAACGAAACAACCTGAAAAACAGACAAATTACTTAAATAATTCCACTTACAAAAAGAAAAAAAAAATTCTAATCTAAATTAATAACGAGGCCATAAGAATAAGAGTTGCCTTGCATCATAAACATGTTATTAGAAGTTTCTGACTTGAGCCTCCCCTACCTGGTGATATTTTCAATAGCTGACACGTAATAAAGACAAAAGATAATCTGCCTAAGCTCAAAAGCTTACAAATTAACCTTCTCACTTGACACCTTTCTTTCTCTCTACTATGAGAGTTTTCCCATGATTTCTCTGCAATTATTTTAATTCGTTTTTAATTTCACAGATCAATTCCTCTGACAATCAGGTTAATCTTGGGAATTTCTAAGTTCAACATCCATACACTATTGGACCAAGCCTCATGATTATTCTTCTCTTATTCGATGTTAGTCATGTAATCAATACCGATACGTACAAATTCCCTTCCCCTTCCAACCAACAAACCCCCCCTCACTCTCTCTCTCTCTCTCTCTCTCTCTCTCTCTCTCTCTCTCTCTCTCTCTCTCTCTGAGAAGCAACCCCAGCGCATATCCCGTTTACTAAGAGCAAGCAAGCAAAGTGGACCGCAACCAAGACCTAAAAAGTGACTCCTAAAGTAACCTAGCCCTTTTCATAAAGGATTCAAATGTTATAATATCAGATGACGTCAAGTCGACATTCCCGCCGCTCAAGAAAAGAAATTTTCCCGTTGCAGTTCTCTCAGCAGTACTTCAATCAGACCCGGGTCTTGCTATACCGAGTTCGAGTTATACAAGTCAGTGGTCATTACTTAAGTTGAAATTGAACCGATAGTCATGCTTTAATTTGATTGGCTTCAACGCGCTATAGACTCTTTCATGACAATTATTCTATAAAAGCAATCACGCCTTTCACTTATATATTCGTTCGTAAGCTGAGTCATTTTAAGAAAAGATGAATACTGCATTTTCATTACCCTCAGCTCCTGCATGATTTGCACGAGGTATATAGTTGTGCTTATGAGAATTGCCTATGTAGCCAATAGCAAAATAACGCAACCGCAATAATAATAATTCACATATCGACATAATATAGCACTTCCATCTTGCGGTCAACATCCAACAATGTCTTGGATGGAGGGAGGCGGTTGCCATCCATCTACGAAGTGGAAATAGTAATCCTCTGAAATATCAGTATCTAAGATAAAAGTTACTCGGGTCCACAGCAGACACATACCACGCTTTTTGGGGCAAGTGAATGGAAATCGTGATTGAGCGTTATGCTCTTTGGTCAGTTAAGTAAAAGTTACGGCGATACTTGCTTTTCTCTACCTAATTATGCGTTCAACATTACTGCTTCCAAAAGAAGTAGTATTGCATGGGCTCGTTTTCTATCATGAAATAAACTTTTCTGGTTACTAAGATGGAATGAGCATGATCTTGTCTCTTACTGGGGAGGAAAAAGTATGATTCCTTGCAATGAAAACTCCCGGCTTCTGCAGAAGAATTTGCGTCCTCTCGTTCGTGGTTAAGATAATTTTTCTCTCAGTCCTGAGCTAATCCTAATTTGGGTTGATTTCCACATCATCATTCATATTTTGCTCGACAGGTTGTCAGTAGTTTTGCTGCCTTTAATAGTCAAAGTAGCCAGTTTAAAGTTGTATTCAAATACAATTCACAAAAGAAAGGGTTCAGCAACAGTTTCCAAAGCTTTACTGCATTTTCATCCAATTTTTTCCACAAGAAATATACATGAACTAAATCCACCCCAATCAAAGGCGAACTATGTCATCATTTTGATTTTCATCTTAGTGACTTAACTTCTGGTACAATATTCAGAATTATTTAGTGAAAATCTCCTTTACGTTGCAAAAATGATTACATTCGTCTGAATTGGCAAAATTATATCCTAAGATTGACGTGCATAAGAGCAGAGAGATTATCATATAAACGAAATGTGCTCCATCTTAACTAAACGATATACGGAACATCTGTCTGAAAAATAATCCAGCGAAAGAGAACTTACCGATGGAGACCTTGCGTTAGTCCCATTTTCTCGAAAATATTAAACCTCGCATGCTTACAGACCTGATCATAACAGGATGAGTATCTGTATACCTAAAGAATAATCAGTAGAATATTATTAATCGATATAATTAACCATAGGTGCTTCGAGATTAGATGCAAAACTCTTCATTTCTGAATATCAGTATTAGTATAGGACTGAAAACTCTGAAATATAGTTCTCTATCATATATAATATCTCTCTCTCTCTCTCTCTCTCTCTCTCTCTCTCTCTCTCTCTCTCTCTCTCTCTCTCTCTCTCTCTCTCTCTCTCTCTCTCTCTCTCTCTCTCTCTCTCTCTCTCCAGCATTTCTTTTATGCAAATGAGTTTAAAGACGTTCACCATCATCTCCGAAGCCGTTACCCTTGAGCGTCTCCATCTTCTTACCCATCACGAGTCTTTGAAACTGTCCTCAACAGGAACAGCAATATTTTTTTACCAAATTCTTTGTGGTTGAGGCTACTCGGGACAAACATAATGACAACTGCACCGGCGTCGACAGTTCTCGTTGTTTGCAAGGTAGTCGCTGCAAGACTAACATGGTCGATTTTACTACTCGGTACTTCTACTTCATGTCATAACAAATTACTTAACAAAGGAATATATTGGAAAATTCAATGATTGTATTCAAGAAATCGTAAAAAAAGACGATAAGAGAAGTAAACGCTTGATAAATAGGAATAAACCCCAGGGAGGGGTAAAGCCGTCAGTTCACCTTACGTGGTGCACTGCAGGCATTACTTAAGAGTCCCTTCGCTCCCTACATGCAACCTCTTTCATTCCTTTATCTGTACCTCCTTTCATATTCTCTTTCTTCCATCTCTCTTTCCACCCTATCCTAACAATTGTTTCATAGTGCAACTGCTTTGAGGTTTTCCTCCTGTTACACCTTTCAAACCTTCTTACTGTCAATTTCCGCATCAGCGATGAATGACCTCATGAGCCCCAGCGCTTGGCCTTTGGCCTAAATCTTTTTTTCTATCTAATACGAAAAAAAGTTACTTCATTACCAGAAATATCCACACATTCACAATCAAGCAACGTAACTTGAAACATTTTGTTTGCGTTATTCATTCACTATGATACAGCATGGTAAAATAAATACCACCGCTATGGAAACAGCCTTTTGTGTCCATAGCCCTAGAAACAAACTTAATTGCAGACCTCAGGCAGGAAGGATGATTAACTACCCGTACGTAACGAGATCGTAGAATAATCCAAATTTTTTGCTTTATCTGATATCAATATGCGAAATACCCCCACATGGCATTCCTACTAGAAAAAAAAGAGACAATGATGAGACTATATATCCAAGTATTTTTACAATTTTACAAATATAGCAGCTCTGCAAAAGTTGCTGCTTAGAGGCTAAACGATGATAAATTAGGCAAGAGGTTACTTACGAACAAGCAAAAAAAAGTACCAAAGCCATTACGACTTTTGGTTAAAACGCGAACATACTGAAAGTCTTACAGACTGTAAAGGAACTTTCATTAAACAAACGGAAAGGATCTTTAATTAAGCACATGAAAAGGAACTTTTGTTAAACATGAAAAGGGTTTTTCATTCAACATATGAAAAGTAACTTTCATTAAACCCTTGAAAAAGGATTTTTCATAAAACATTTGAAAAGGATCTTTCATTAAGGACATGAACAGGAATTTTCATTATAAACACAAGAAAAGAAACTTTCATTATAAACACAAGCAAAGAAGCTTTCATTATAAACACACGGAAAGGAACTTTCATTTAATACAAGAGACTGACTGTTGATGGGGCAACACGAAACAACTCACCAAACAAACTCCTTCGTCCAAAGTTGACTAAACGAAATAGTTATTTCTTGACCGCAAATTGCACCCAGTCTCGTTTACCCTGAAGCCAACAAACAGCCGTAGGAGTGAGCGAATGCGGTGGATCGACAATATCAAGGATCAACAAGGCCACCTAAGACACAGACGGGTCCGCCGGCTGAACAACAATATCATGGTTAGATTTAGTTTCTGTAAACATGATATCCATTACGGGATAACACATTTTTTTCGAATAAGAAAGGAGTGTGACAAAATTTTCCCTTGAATAAAAAGATAATTACATTAATTTCCCCTCTAATGAAAAAATTATATATATATATATATATATATATATTATATATATATATATATATATATATATATATTATATATATATATAGAGAGAGAGAGAGAGAGAGAGAGAGAGAGAGAGAGAGAGAGAGAGAGAGAGAGAGAGAGAGTTAATATCATATTCATCCTTCTTTAACTACTGAATCAAGGATGAACCACAGTACAAAATAAAGTCGTAATTCATCAGACGCCTTGTAATTTGGAATTGGCGACGCCATATGGCTTAGCATACAAATATACATGCTTAGAAGCAACTATAAGGAGTTTTTTAGTATGTACATTTATAAATACATATTTAAGTACGTATGTATACCTATGCACACCAAAAACACCTATATACATATACACACTCATCACTGGTAATCAGAGAAGAGAGGCAGGTACGTCACTGCTCTCACGTCCCTGTGACAGGGAGGGCATAAAGATTTTAATGATATAACTCATTATGTCACATCCGGCGGGACGTTCAGGTATGTGTGACTGCGTCTGTGGCTGTAGGGCTGCTCCATAGGCAGAGGTTAATCCAGAAGGTCACCTGCTGAACGGAACATCTGGATTTAAAATATGGATCCCTTTATTCGCAATGTAAGATTCTCTCTCTCTCTCTCTCTCTCTCTCTCTCTCTCTCTCTCTCTCTCTCTCTCTCTTACAAGAAACCAACCAATCAAATTAAACAGGACATGAATCTCATGAAAGCAGCAGCAGCCCTTAACAAGACAGAAATATGAAGCTATTCATATCAGTCTTCATGACATTTTCCCTTGCCTTGATTAGTTCCCAGCCGAGAGGCCAATTTGCATTTATAACTTCCTTCCAGTGCGACACTGGAAGAGCAATAAACCAGATAATGACTTATCATCAAGAAATGCATTACAGTCACTGCCACACTTTTATCACGTATATTCTATTAAACAATAATGACAAATTTTCTCTCGAATTCATATCAATTACTGACGAGGTACATGACAGATGATCCACGTCTTTGGCAGCACCCCCATTACCGCCCCAGCCCCCCCTCTCCCCGGGCCCTTTCCTCCCCGGAAGGAGTTATCAATGTCTGTCGACGAGCATCCCTATCACATTGTGAAAGGATCATTATACCAAAACAAGTAAAAAGTGCACCGAAGTTTCTTCGCCGCAATCGAGTTTTCTGCACAGCGTATAATCAACGCCACCGAAAATAGATTTATCTTTCGTTGGTCTCTGTATATGCTGTATGAGCCGCGGCCCATGAAACTTTTAGCCACGACCAGGTGGTGACCTGTGTTGTTGGAACCTATAGGGGTGCCAGACGCACGATCATGGATAACTTTAACCCTAATTAAAACAAAAACTACTGAAGCTAGAGGGCTGCAATTTAGTATGTTTGATGATTGGAGGGTGGATGATCAACGTACCGATTTGCAGCCCTCCAGCCTCGGTAGTTCGTAAGATCTAAGGGCGGACAGATAAAGTGCGGATGGACAGACAAATATCCATCTTAATTATTTTCTTTTACGGAAAACTAAAAATGGGAAAATGAATTTGAGTAGGCCACTGTCCGTCGATGAAAGAGGGACAGGAAAGGATCCATAATTATGGATTAGGGTTTGATACAGAGACAACTAAAGCGCCGTTCAATAGGAAGGCTATCGTTACCTAACCCATTAAGAAACGAGTCTTTCCTCCACCCTCAAAATTTGGTCCTTGATTTGTTATTTTCTTGCGAGAAGGCCGCTTGGATTAACTAGTTCAGCACATTCTTTACACAAGTATCTCTGCTGTTATGACTCACATTTTGCACGTTTCCCTTCTGCGGCGCTGCTGAAAGTATTTTCAGTAATAATAACACTTTTATAATGGGATACAATATTTCAAGCTCCTGCGGCTCAACGTTGACGACTGAATGCAGGTGCCACCAATTTCCATTTCTACCAATTGAAACATGTAAGCACAAGCGTGAATATACACACCCACATTATTATATACATATATATATATATAATATATAACTATATATATTATATATATAATATATATATGTATAATTTTTTTTTTTTTACCAAGGTGTTAGGTCATGATTGGCTTCCTCCAGCCACTGATCGTAATAACACGTTTCCGCGTGCTATCAACGGAAGCAGCAAGAATTATCGACATCTTTCATTCTGGCTATAAATACTATGACGATATAGCTTAGTACAATGGTGCTATGCAACACTTTTCAAGCTGACGATTCGCGCCTTTTGTGTTCAGCTGGAACCTAACTTTCAAATAAAGGTCTCCACAGATGAAGTACCAAGTAGGTAGATACCCATTTTGTAGAGTCAATCGAAACGTTCCCAATAAACAAAGAAAACCCAATCAAGAGACGCAAGCAACGAAGTAACGTTACCTTGAACAAAGACAGTAAGGCAAGCGTGGCAGATAATAACTTTAGGGAGCAATTTCCCCGCAGAGAAACCCCAGAAGTCTCTACGATGCTTAGGATCCATTTCGACACGACAGCTGGTGTCCGAGGATGTTGCCTCCATCCCTCCTCCTCCTCCTCCTCCTCTTCGCACTAGTCCTACTCCACCTCCCTCTACCCCATCCCCTCATTCATGACCTCCTCCTCGAACTAGAATAGTCACAAGCCGCTTGAGCTACGTATATACTATACGAGAACCGAGCTGATGGAAGAGGCTGATAGGAGAACTATACAGGGAGACGGAGGGTGTGGCCACTGCGGTACGTTAGTGAAGATCAGCAAAAGAATGTTGCTAAGCCTGCGACAGGGCACGAATACCATTCGAACACACGGCATAAGCAAAGGCCCGGTCTGGAATGCGGATATTGAAGGAAACTGAGGAGTGACGAGTACGAAGTTGATATAATAACAGAGGCAGTCTTTGCATGCAAGGATGATTAAACCAGAATTGCGATCATTAACTGCCATCAAACAAGAAAGAAAAGAGGTACGTGCAATAAGTCATCGTCTGCTAAACACGCACATGCATATATATATGTATATATAATATATATATGTGTGTGTGTATATATATGCATACATATATATATATATATATATATATATATATATATATATATATACACACATTCATATGTATGTATGCATCACTTCGTTTATTTTTTTCTATGCATATATAAGCACTGGGACTATTACTGGTTCAGTCGTCCTTCTTGAGCTCAAAAGCCCAACGGACATAAAAAAACAAAGTGATAAAATTGTATTTGCCAAAACAAAAACAAAACCCGACATTGGGAAATAAACATTCCGAAAACTCACTTTGAAGCGGTGCCAAAGAAAACTAAACTCATAGAAATAGAAGCGGTAAAAGCTTCCATTTCTAGGGGTGTCGGACATACTACTCGGCAGAAATTGGCAATAAATAAAACTGTTAACAAAATCAAAATGCACAAAATAAACGAAAACAGAACTGTATATGAAAACTGAACATTTCCGGCACCACCCCAGGAACAAATTTGCAAGTTCTAGAAGTAAAATACACTTCCTTCAATAGAAACAAGTCGTGATGCGACCTCTAGCTTACTCGCGTCCAAGATTTTCCCCTCACGCATAAGTTGTAAACATAATATTCCTAACTTAAGGTGAAGTGGTCTTCGTAATTAATACTCATACTTAGTACTCCTTATACAGACAAGGATCATATAAAAAGTTAGCAAATTAAACGCTTTCATATATTCTTAGTTATAAGAGAAAACCCAAAATAATCGAACAGATACGTAGCCTAAATTCAGTACACCAAATAAATGAAAGCCTACTAAACGCTACGTTTAAATAGAGCCTTGTTGCACCAACAAAAATTAAAATAGATACGCTATAGTTCATTAGAAATAATTTTTCTGTACTCTTTAAGATGCACATTATTTACCTTTTACATTTTCATTCTAATAATAAATCATAAATATCGCATCCTAAAATTCCTGTATCTTTAACTGAACGCGAAACACCTTTATCAGGCCTCTTGAGGCTCTTCCATGGACCTTTCCTAACACCGCCCCCACCCCCAAACAACAACAACAACAACAACAAGCGACAAAATATAGTTTGTAGGCTTACTCCGCGAAGAAGCGAATATCTACGGTACAGACCCACATCGTATACGAGTCTGACTACTCACAGCCAGAAGCACAGTCATACAAGCGCCGATTTTCTAACCACGCCGCCGCCTTCAAAGGCGATGGCCTTTGACACTGAGCAGTCTCGATCAACACGAAATAAAGCAAGAAAAGAAAGAATCCCGATTCCTGCAACAAGACATCGTGCGGCAATTCGAGTGAAATCATGGATAATCGGTAAGACGCATCCGAAACATCGTGGCGCTCTGGCAGTAAGCTGGCTTCAGCGAAAGAAGGAAAACCAAAAATTCTGGCAAGACCGCTCGATCAACTGCCTCAGTGGCCATCGTTAATGTACAGTAGTAATATGCTGTTTTGTCAACTGACCTTTTCCGCGCGTTTTCCTGTACCATTCATGGATTCAATATTAATGGACGATCATTTGAAAATAACAAATAATTGCAAAATTTAAGAAAAATACATTCACAAACTTGAATTCACCATCAATTTACATACAAATACCCTGTACAACAGAGTCCAGCCGATGACGCAAACTTACTTGGATAAATCTTCCAAATAAAAAAAAAATTCCAACGGCCAATTTTCTCCTAAGGCCGTTGAAGCCACTTAATCCTATTAAGCAATATTCACGGGTGACGCTCACACCACGGACAGCCTCAGACAACCAACACATTTGGCAATAAGAGAGGGAAGTTGTGCTTGGCATCACTCAAATCTACAGGCGAACCTGGCAGGCCTCCATTTGCACACGCTGACTGCGAGATACCGGTATTATGCAAAGGTCTCCAAGCATTGCCTGTACGGCAAAGCTATTGAAATGACAAAGATGCCTTTACCATAGATCTTTCACCTAAATACGAGGCCATTAAAAGGACAAAGAAACCTTTACCGTGGATCTTATGCCTAAATACATCTAAACCTTGAGCGCACCCTTGTTCCTAAAGAGCCTCCCACGAACCCACTGATCTCCAGCAGCCTAGTGTCGAAACGACAGTCACATCACGAGTAGCTGCAGATTCAAGCAAAACAGCGAAATTCAAAGGTTCTGCCCATCAGGAGAAAATGATTTTTAAGAAAATTTCATGAAATCACAAAGTGGAGAAATATCTCAAATAATCGGATGTCCACATACCAACACAAAGGTAACGGCTATATAGTCCCCAGTTACTAGAAGCTGCAACGAAGAGGACGTGCGTAATAATAATGCTGGCGCTAAATATATTTAGGAGTGGTCTATATCACTACTCACCAAGGTACCTGCATCACCTCATCAAGCAACACATACCTGAAACAAATAAGAACAATGTTTTCTTCAACTGTAAGGGCAATTAATGAAACTCACTACACACGAGCCTCGCGTTATGAATTTAGGCAAAAGAAAATAAGTATAATTCTTCAATCCACCAAAAAAGGAAAAAATAACAGTCCCATGAGTCGCAAAAAATGGGTATCATTTTTATTAGAAAAAAAAACTTCAAAAAATTTAATAAATTGGTCTTTAGAAACCGTTATCAGCATGAATACATTTGCAATTAACAAGTGTACCGTATATACAATAACTATATAGATATATACGCTAATATTCCGAAGTACTGTTAACATGACAAAAGCTCTTCAACGACAAAAATGAGCATGAAGTAAAGTTAAGGTCATGGTCAACTGCAGATGTCTCACCAGTGACTAAAACCTGTTTTGTTGTCTTCCACTCAGAATGATCCCTGTCATCTTAACATTACGATGTTTCCAAGAGACGATGGGAGATCAAATATTTTTTTTCACGATGTATGACAAACTGCTGAGAGAGAAAGAGAGCCCATCAAACAATGAAATTGAAGAAATAAACCAAGAGTCTAAAACAATTTACAAGAACGAAGCATAACCAAATTTCAAATATTAGAATATACATTTTCAGTCCATCCAGGCAGTCCTGACCCGGGCCTTTCTTTGAACGAAGTGTTGAAGACTTCCCTGAAGAATTCTTGCACGCATACATCATCTTTGAGCGCCGTTAGATAAGTCTGTCGTGTTACCATTTTGTTTGTTATGAAAAATTCAATTCTAAATGTTTTACAAATATCAGATTTGATTCACATCAAATTTCCCAAAGTACTCTTCTCCTAATTTGGAAATTGATTCAAAAGTATGTACGTGCGCACACTCACAATATTATGTATGTATATGTATATATATATATATATATATATATATATATATATATATATATATATGTATATATATATATTCTGTGTATATAATAATATATATAATATATATATATATATAATATAATATAATTGGATACACGCGTTTAGAAATAAATCCTAAAGAAGACAACGGACCAGCAAAAATATTGGTGATAGGCAAAATAGAGAGAATATATCAAAAGCTGTTCTAAAAGAAGATAACACCACCACCACAGCATTTAAAATGATGAAATAACACCACAACATTCTTCCAGTCTTACAAGCTATTTATGGAAAACAACGAGAGAGAGAGAGAGAGAGAGAGAGAGAGAGAGAGAGAGAGAGAGAGAGAGAGTCACACGGTAAATGATAATACTTCCAAAGGGTTGACATATTTCCAGGAACATTTAAATCAAAGTAATATATTTCGTTCGCACACATGCACAGAAAATAAATAAGTTTTGCAGACAAGACCAACAACAGCAGATAAAAGAAAACTTGTGAAGATAACTAATAAACATAGAGGTAGGCGAGAATGAAGTGAAAAGTGCATTGGCGACGTTCAAAAATAAAACCAATCAAGGCAAACGAACGCAAGTTAACTATCGTTTCACGGCTGGATGCTGCCTTAGCAGCTGTGACAGAACTCTTACAGCAAGCGGTGATAATCAAGAAACCAGTATATCTCATTCTTAGACATAAGAACAACATGACACGTGCATAATTATAAACCACTCGACATTAGAAAACATCAAGGCAGGAACGAGATTTCAATACTTTCTAAAGGCCGGGACTAACTTCATGAATCAATGCACATTTGTGCTTAATAGCGACTAAAATGACCGTAAAATTAAGTTGAATTAAACCACAGCTATCAGTTCTATCACTTACGGATAGTCAGTGACTTGAAGAATTCATGAAAAATCATAAGTCCCAATCTTATGAGCTACCCTTCTTATCTCTCAATTAGGTACTGCCTGTTTCCCAACGAGTAACCCCGTTACAAAGATTCTACTCGTATTACTCTGCGTGATCTTGAGAGAGGCTCTATTTAAATGGCATCATCTTAAAACACCCAGGTTCCTCAGGGAGGTAAAATATGAAATTTCCATCAATTATTTGACAAACAAATACACTTCCTCTGCAATCTCTTACGGATTATCCCTGTAACTGTGGTCAGCGACACCCTAGCGGTCACACCACCCATGGTAGCTCAAAGGTGAGTGCTCGCACTAAAACACCACAGTTGCCAAATGTTGCACACTGACAGTGGATGGCTTCACTGAGCAATCTTCTATTCTCATTTTGCGCCATTTGGGGAGCAAACAAAGGGGATGGTCGATGGCTGCCACTAAACAAACTTTCGATGATCGAGCCTCAAAAACAAATTAATCATAGAGAGCTACGACCACCATGAAGCTACCTGCAACCGCTGCCCAAGTCTCCGCGGTTAGCCTTCTCGATACAGATGGGACGGTGGGCATTCCGAGGATCTGGTACGGGGAGGTATGCGTGCCTCGGAGTCGGTATAAAGAGATGGGATGGGAAGCCCCTCAGGTAGAGCGCTGGCGGTGCTCGCGGGCGAACGGGACAGCGTGCAGGTGGAAGGCGACGCCCTGGGGCACTGCATGACCCCAACCAGGTAGGGAGGGCGGCAGGTGCTGTTTGAATTAATCCGGAGTTTTCTCCAAATATAACTCCCTGACCTTGAAATCCGACGTCAGTCTGATGCAGCAAACATCGGAAACAGGGCGGTCGTTGGTAAGTGTAGCACGGCGAGTGCTACCGATTAAGGCACGACTGTGCTCTATAGCTCCAGGATGAATGGATGATGATGATTTAAGCATCGAAGCCTTATTACCTCAACAACTCGGGCGTTGAGCACGCGTGCAAAAGTTGCAAAACAAAATTATCGTGGAAAATCATATGAGCGTGAACGGGAGACTAATAGTTACTGACCACGATATTTTTCTTATGAGAAACAGTTAGACTACGCTTGAGGGAATGTCTTGTATAAATAATAAATAAAATAAACAGTAAAATGGAGGATAAGCGTGAGGCCATACAATTTGTAGAATGAGCATAAGATACAACAATGCATCAAGAAAGGGCAATGTATTCCAAATATTTTGTTCGTGGAAATTTTCTTCATGTATTAAAAAAAAAGACTAAGTACCAAGTGTATGAGCAAAACCAACAAAGGTGATAGATTTAAAATTTATATTCAATTTGTTAAACAAAACTTTATACACACTGGAAAAGCATAACAAAAAAATTAAAAATAAATTTAGATATTTACGAAGAAAAAATAGATAAGATCCATAAGCCACAGACAAACCGTTAACCCTACACAATCAACGCCGAGGAGTCGTTCACGTCCAGACAGTCGATCCTTTGCTTGAGCGAGATGCCACGGGAGGACGACCACACAAGCGCAGAGAGAGAGAGAGAGAGAGAGAGAGAGAGAGAGAGAGCATGCACGCCTCTATTCTCACCACTCTCCACAGTTCATTACTCTCAAAGGTGTGCTCAACGGCAGGCTTGCCATAATTTTTCGATCATCTGTCAAAATACAGTGTCTTTATGAACCTTTGAGGATTCTTAGTCGAAATTTCTCGCATTTCTTTACTTTTCTTAGGACGGATATATGCAATATGCGTGTATATATAGTATATACATATATATACATGCATGCATACATCAATACATACATCGGCACAGCACATTATATATATATATATATATATATATATATATATATATATATATATATATATATATATATATATATGTGTGTGTGTGTGTGTGTGTGTGTGTGTGTGTGTGTTTCCTGCACTTTTAGAATTTCCTCAGATCAAAACATCCCGAACAATTCCAGAATGCCAACTTCAAAGTCGGCTGTGTTAGCCATTCTACTTCACTGGAGAGCTGGGAGTCAAAGGTTAAGTACAGTGCCTGCAAGGCTATGATTTAGAAATGTAAAAGGCCTGGTTGAATAAGAGTCGCCTGCAGCGGTGACCGAACAGCCTACTACTGGTTGACTTTGTAGGGAACGAGCATAAAGAGAGAGAGAGAGAGAGAGAGAGAGAGGACTCACTGAAGGGTTTTTGGTCTCTCAGCAGCAAAAGCGTCAGTCCTCGAGTTTGTACTTGATCATTTTTAGTTTTCTGTAAAAGAAAACTATTGACATGGCTATTGTCTGCCTGTCCGCTCTCAGATCTCATAAACTACTGAGGCTAGAGGGCTGCAAATTGGTATGTTGATCATCTACCCTCCCATCTTCAAGCATACCACAATGAAGCCATCTAGCCTCGGTAGTTTTTATTTTATTTAATGTTAAATTTACCCTTGATCATACGCCTGGCACCCACAGGCCACCATGGGCCGTGACTTTAAATTTCATGGTTCGCGACTGAGTTTCATACAGCATTATAGGCTGTACTGAATACTCGATTGTGCCGAAGAAACTTGGGCTTCATCTTTTACTTGTTTTCTTTACCGAATGGAAAGGAAAATTCTCTAAACTTCCTCACTTTATGAGGATAAATCCGAGATTGTTACCTGCAAGTTTTACCTGAAACCGTCTTCAAATTCTCAAGTGTTCTAAGGGAGGTTAGGAATTTGGTGAGTTGACTAAAATGTTGCAGGGGAATTTGGTGAACTGACCAATGTCATAATATAATGGTAAGTTATCGGTGAACTCCCACGAGTGAAGTTACGTGGCTGCTGGTGGGAACTATTTGTAGTGAATAGACAACTGCTTTGAATTCGAAGTCCAGGGGAGCTACTCGACTCTTGTTTGGAATTCGGTGGCAATGACTAATCTGCCTAAGATTTCTGTCAATCATTTGAAATTTGCTACGATCTGTTCAAGTTAATTTATAAACTTCATTATCAATAGGAATTCTCAAGAGCTGTAAACAGCAAAAGCTTGAGAGCAAGAGCGGTAAATGGGCGCCTTATCTCGCCGATTGGTAGAAATGACTTCCAATGATAGTGACCACAAACTGCGTAAGACACTGTCTGAAGTAATAGTGAGCATGACCATGACACATTTCACCGAGAAAAAAGAAAAGTTTTCATTACACTTTGTTATTAGATTCAAATACACGCAGCTGAAACTAGGACCGCATTACTTTAGTACGACTGAAACGCGGTGTCTTTTTTAAAGAGGGAAGGCGAAAATGATGCGGCAAACCAGCGCCTTTTTCTTTTCTTTTCTTTTAATTTCTTCTGGCAAGGACGAAAAAAAATAAAAAATAGAAGTCCCCCTTTTACAACACAGACATGGTAACGTTTCATCAGGGACAAAGTAACAGTCACACAGTATTGTTTACATGAAACTTGTACTTTTGATAAGACAATCGATTAATTACTTGGCGATTTTCCAATTCGTCTTCAAATTTCTTGTTGAACGGACATTGTCCAGAAAATATCTCTAAAACTATTATCATTTCAAACCCTAAAATTTCCGAGATAAGCAATAATTAAACTACAGTGGGAAGTCGCTAGGTTTAGTAAATATATGTCTTTCGCCCCCTTGTCGGTGACCAGCGATGGAGGGGGAGGGGGAGGGGGAGGGGAGAGCCCGAGAGAACCGACGTCATGGAGGAGTAGGGAAATGGCTTCCGGTTAGTCACAGCTGTGCGTTTAAAATCCCCATTTTCCGTATCTTTTTTTTTTTCTTCTTCTTTTTTTTCTCGTCCGGATAACGGCGCTAGAGCACTCGCCACTGTCCCGTGACTATTCGGAGGGAAAGTTCAGAGTGCAGTGAGAAAATTCCTCGTACATCTTTTAACAAAAACACAGCAATCAATAGTGTGATTCATCGTTTGCGGACATTATCCCTAAGGGAATCTTTCCCTCGTGTAGTTTCAGAGGTAAATATCACCAAAAATACGGTTAATTTATTACATTATTCAACTTTTGTTTTCACAGACTACGCTGAAATTGTTCAGTAAAAGTCCAAGTAAACAAAGCACAGACACCGGTCATACTCTACTGCAGAGTTACGATTTCCTGCAATCAAGGCACAATCACAAGTCATCATAAAAATGCACAAGCTAATACCAAGTCAAAATGAAACTAAAATAGCGAGGGGGAACTTGTAGTCAGACGCACCCACATCGAAATACAACGCATTAGTCTCCACTTCGTGTGAATTTAATCGGGCATTTTTTGACTAACATGGCCAGGTGAAGAAATTTCTCACAATGATCTTACATCTTAGTATCATATGAGAGAGAGAGAGAGAGAGAGAGAGAGAGAAGAGAGAGAGAGAGAGAGAATAACACGGTAGTTAGAAAACTTTTTTTTTTTTCATCATCAAAAAGGGAGAGAGAGATGTGCGCAAGACTGAACGACGCGGATCATTTTTGCAGAAAATAAGCAAGAAATTTGTTGAAGAGTAAAGAAAATGCTTGTGGACAGAGAGGACTATGCGGCGCGTACTATTCCCGGCAACGGTCGCAACGATCCATAACTTCATCCCCAAAAACCTTTGTTACCATTCTGTTGTAATAAGAAGTTTCCGACTCTATTTACAACTAAACTGCAAGGTAAAAGTGTGCGATGCATATATCCACAAGTAATATACATGTATATATATTTCCATATACTGACGTATATATATATATATATATATATATATATATATATATATATATATATATATATACATACATACATACATACATACATACATACATACATATCATACAGATAGACAGAGACACCCTAAAGACGTAGGAGTTGAATTGTTTTATACATTGTCATTTCAAAATGTATGGTAAAGTATCAAGGAAAAGTGTATATATATATATTATTTATATATATATAAGTATAGTATTATATAATTAATATATATTCTTATATTATATATTATTTATATAATATATATAAATAATGTATGTTATATATAAATCTATATATATATATTATATATATATATATATATATTATATATATATTATATTATATATAGAACCATCACTTCAGACTACTTGAATCAAGAATCCTCTCCTTTTATACAAAAGTATAAAAGCAACTTTGTCACTCTCCCTCTCCCTCTCGCTGTCAAATTTTATGACCAAGCAGATGACAAAACGTCTCCTTTTCCGGAGGTACTCAACCTTGACCGATGCTCAATAATGGACGAGGAGGGAGTAAAGCAAGACTCACAGCTGAAAACACACGGATACTTTTACTCACACCATTTCCCAACCCCACTTTTGCATGCAGCAATGTTGCCAATGCAATGACCTCCAAAAGCACACTTTACGCAGAGTCCTTGTGCAATATCTATAAAGACTGTCAGAATGATCAAGTGGGTCTCCAGGCGAAGTAATGGGAGGATCAAATTAAGTGCATGATGTAGGATCAAGTTATTATTATTATTATTATTATTATTATTATTATTATTTCAGATGAAACCTATTCACATGGGACGAGCAGACAGCGGCCATTGACTTGAAATTCAAGCTTCCATAGAGCCCGGCAGACCTCATCTTCCTAATTTAAAGAAAGAAAATCCAATGCATTAGCGTGATCCCCGAACCTGCATGTCTTCAAGATTGAATCCACAGCGACAAAGGTCCTAAATAATAATAATAATAATAAAAAAAAAAATAAAAAAAACATACTTGACGTGTCATAAGTGTGGAGGTCAAAGTTTGCATATAACTGTAGTTTGTGTGAATTATCACGAGCAATTTTCTTTATCGCTTTTATTTCAATGCAGCGACGGTGCTATCAGTACAAGAGGAATAAAGATTAGCGAACTACATGAAATTAAAATAAAATCAATATATAGCGTTAAGCAGCAAGTCCCTTATGCCCTTCACAATAAAACTGGGCTCTCATTGACCCAGGAACGGGCAACAGTTTAAAAAAATAACATCCGTAAAGGAAACCGAATACCAGAAACAAAACCACGTATTTATTCCATTCAAAGACAAAAATCATATGCTTAAATATACAAACATTTCGCATTCGCGTACTTGCCTTCGGACTCTTCTGAGAGGTGAGAGTCAAAATACTGCTTTCCAAAATGATGTCCTGCCCTGGGATTGCTTCTTTTACACCAGTTATAACCATATTGGAAAGTAAATGTGAATAACACATACGCTCTGACTCCGCTAAATCATGGACGATAATACATAAAGCTAACAAGATTGTAAGGGTGTAGTTCCAAACACTGAAACCCTGGGACGCTCAGCACTTTAAGGAAAAAAAGGAAAGATTGGGCACATTGGATTAATGATGAAGATAAAACGAAGCTCAAAGCACTACCAGGGAGAATGCCAACGTTTTGAAGCCTGTATTTGGTTTCTAAAGCTACAGAGATGTATAAAATAATAGGTATCACGACAGCCTCTCCTTGATATAGATTTTTAAGATCTTATTCCCCTGCAGGCTGAGAAAATTAAAACGGGCATTACATTAAGGATATTACATTTAAAATGAGTCCATAAAAATAGTGCAAGTGAATGTTCAAAAGTCAGGCGAAAGATTTCCGAGTCTTGAAATCTTTTTTCCAAGTTTTAAAGATTTTTTTTTTAAATAACATTTGAATATGCGTCTTTTATCAGGATTTTATTCACATTTTACTCACGTTATGAAGAGCTGTCAACCCAGTCAGCACACCTTTAGTATATAACATTACTGTGGTCGTCAACGGACATCTTTTAAATCATTTTGTTGAAAGCAATTGTCATGTTAAGAGGGCAGTCATCCCAAGAATGCAATTAAACCTCAGTTGATTGACCTTCATTTAGCTCCATTTACCGACGACGGTAATTGCCCTGAACGGTAATGACTATGAAACTGTTGAAGCGGCATTTGCACAAAGCACTGATGATGCACATCAACCTTGTAACAGTAATGATCAAAGGCTTCCACTTCCAGTCACCCCTGAACGAAAGAAACGCTACCATTCAACAATGGAGACAAGTTGTCTTTTCGCTTAATTTCCTCCTGAAAGACAAATTAGGGTTTGGCGCAAAAACCACAACAACTCCGGTGAGTTCACTGAAGGGACGTCATCTGCTTCCGGTGGGGAGTCTTCCAGAATAAGGAGATGGAGGCATGGAACGCGCTCCTAGTCAACTTCCAGGTAGGTCTCAAATTCCCGTTGCCAGTCCTTCTTCATGGGTGTGCAGGTGACAGGATCTTTTTAATCACCAGTTCTAATTAATTCACAGTCATTACAAATAAAATAAAAAATAAGATCTCACTTTGATATAAGACACCTTTATATTCCCAGTCCAAATGAGATTTCTGTAAAAATTCACGATACTCCACCGTCTGCAGATAAATTGTCTACGGAGACTACAGGGACGGAGATGAAACGCTCATACTCGGTGATATGATGGTCTTTATGGGTCATAATTACAGCCTTTCTACCAGAAAACAGGCTCTTCTCTAAATTACTGACATACTCTACAAGCTGTCTTTAGTAGTTCATCGTGATGAAGGATGTCTTCAGTTTCTCTCTCGCCTACTACGTCAGTTGAGTACTAGTATTCACGTAGAGCTTTAGGGCTTTGTTATAATCAACAAACTCATAAGAATTTAAATGTCAAGGTATGCTCGCAAGGTAACGCACCAGAAATAGTTCAAGTAGAATATGTGTGTTACCTTACGTGTATGTGAATATATATATATATATATATATATATATATATTATATATATATATATATATATATATATATATATTATATTATATATATATATATATATATATATATATATATATATTTATATATATATACTATATATACACACAATATATATATATATATATGTATATATATATATACACTATATGCATACATACATGCATGTGTGTGTGTTTGTGTTTGTGAGTCTGAATGACATTAATTCCAAATTCGAAAATTATAAGGTTTAATTAAGATTTGGTTAATCTAACTTTAATCTTAGACTGAAATCTTGACATACACACGACACACACAACCACGAACATACACGCACGCACACACACAAATATATATATATACATATAATTTATGAACAATAGCAAACAAAATATTGCCTTCAGATCTTCAGAGAATTCAAAGCTTAATTTTATTTCCGGGGTCAAACCAAATCAAGTGGAATACAGCTAGGGAACGAGACAGACCACCATGCAAAGTCTGGAGCAGAAAGAAAGAAAAAAAAAAAATTCCCATTAGAGCGCACAGGAACCGCAAAATTCAAATCGACGACCCTCCCGAGAAATCGAACCCGCTTTTCCCACATAAAATTAACGAGCCCATTGAAAAGCGGCCCCAATAAAAACAAACAAGCAAGAACGACGCCTTTGAAGTCATTGTTTCCTGTCGTGTCACACGTCGTTGTGGTACGGAGAGAGAAGCAGCAGGCACGCTTTCCAAAAGGAGGAAAGCTACCCTTTCCAAAAGGAGGAAAGCTACCCTTTCCAAAAGGAGGAAAGCTACCCTTTCCAAAGGATGGAAAGCTACCTTTTTCAAGACGGTAACACTAACGATTCCATATAGATAAATACTTGTAACTGTATAAACATAAAACACACAGTCACATTAAGTGTACGGAGAGCTCGTTAATGACAGAACATTAAACGTTCGAAAACTAGAAGTGGTGCTCCCCCTCACACACCCCCCCACCCCCCCACCCCCCCGCAACAATCCCTCTCTCTTGAACGTTCAGCGCGCGAGCCCACGCACGCGCACACCAGAACACAAAGTAGCGTTAAGTAGAAAAGACGAAACCAAAAATGCTTGTCTCATTTCCTTGTCAATCAACTGGCAGGAAGTCTCCGGCGACCGTGAAATCCCTCGACATACAGCGTCCGAAATCTGTGGTCAGGGTTTGCCTCCTCAGTCAGCCTCTTCCTTCCCTTCGGCGAAAGACTGGGATTTTGTAAATATTGAACATTGCTATTCTAACATTTTCCAAATTATGCCTAACAATTTCCAATTAAGTCTATAAAAACCAATTCAGATTTCGGTTTCTTTGCCTTTGACCCTTGAATTTTCAAACTCGTTTAACTTCTGGACTGACTGAAGTATCGATTCCTAAACTATCAAAGTTATTCTAGGTCAGATTTCGGCAGAGAATATGAACTATAAGAATAATGAGACCAATAACTTGAATCGAAATTGAGTTTGGAGATGATAATAATAATAATAATAATAATATAATAATAATAATAATAATAATAATAATAATAATAAATAGAGCTGTGTCGAAATATAAGAAATTTAATAAGTAAAATAACAACGATGCTATACGAATTTATGTTTGCTTAACGTCAACTGTCACAAAATAATGACTGTGAAAGAAATTTTAATTAACCTTGGCATGTATCCGAAAATTATTTATGACAGACACAAAAGCCTGGCAGTATTTCAGAATTTCCGAATACTTACGTAAAACTAATATATTTTATCGTTTTCATAAGAAAACTATTTGATAATAAGAATCTCAAAACCAAGAAGCCATCCAAATTAGGACGCAAGAGAGTATCTCAAGCGCCAGAGAGATAAGCTACTTAGAGAAAGGACCAGTTTCAATGGAAACTGGCTTCCTCATCAAAGCGCACAATGAGCAACAATCAATTGTGCGCGAAGCAAAGAAAGGAAACAAAAATCTCGGAAATGAAAAAGTTGTTTTATACTGAAAGGAAAATTTCCCTGCAATTACAAATCATTCCACTTCATCAAAACAACTTTCGAATTTTGCCTTCTATCGAGAGAAAGCCTGGCAGAGGAATACAAGCGACCACAAAGTGCCAAAAAAAAAATTATATTTTTTGTCGTGGATATTTCCCCGTGCATAGGTCAAGAGACCACTGAATTTTATGCTTGCTGGCTGTGGCAACTGGGTAAACGATCAACATACCAGAATATCGTGATTATAGATACAAAAATACACTCAAAAGGATTTACAATTGTCTAACGGCATTCCAACAACTAACCTATTTACCAATCCAGCATAGATTATTCACTTTCACTGCTTTAACATTTATACTAGAAATAATAAAATTCACTTATACAGTGCTACCAATTATTCTAGAAATATTTCAATAATTGCGTTTCTGTTATGACAAACAGTAAGAACATACAAACTATGTAAAGTTCGAGTATTAATAAAAAAAAGCCATTATGAAATGAAGTTTCACAATTCTGCAAATGCCACTGACGCTTGTATACTTACATCACTACGTTCAATACATCGATCAAACCAAGGTCTCAATGACGTCTATAGTTACACCTGGAGTACTTGGCAGGTGACGTATAAATGTGGTAACTTCTGAACTCATACCCATACATAGTGCCATAATACCCAAAGACGAAACATGCAAGTCACTGCTGAAGGTGATGGCAAGTTGGTAGTTCATTTTCGAGTGTTTGTTTCGAAGGACATGACAGCGCTCATTTAAGGATGTTTTTCACATGTCGTACAATATCAGCAACAGGTTTGGACTCTCCACTGGCCGTCTCAGAAAACACAGACTATTCAAGGACGCCTAGCTCCCTAGCTCCCTCAGACCAAGGTATTTCACCCTTGTAGGAATTCTGCACGCTCGTACTGCGTTTTTTACAAGATCGGTAAACACAAGTATAGTTGAAAATGTTTGCAACTTCCAGTTAACATAAAAGTACACTGATAACAAAGTTATTTGAAGGTATAAGTATCTCTTCGATAAATTTAGCACCACCCCAGCTGTTTACATATTACCATAACATTCAACATTACTGTGGACTTACTTGAAAAATGAGTGACCTTCAACAAGGGGATGTTTGATTTCATAAGTCGTAGACTGCCATTCCCATTTCCAACTGCCCCTTTTTCGGTTTGTTGGTTTTGGATTTGTTTTGCAATCCCTAAACAATACTTGTTTTAATATCTTGTAATTGAATCTCAGATCACGAATTCAGTACGAAGATTCGATAAACAGTCGTTGTTCTAACATAATGTTCATGCAAGTGAAATCAAACGTACTGTTAATTCATACATACATATGTATATATATGTAATATGTATGTATGTATGTATGTATATATATATATATATATATACACATATATATATTATATATACATATATATATATATATATATATATATATATATATATATATATATATATATATATATATATAACAGTTTTCCGAACAGGGATTGCCCCATAGTGAGAAACACTCGGTATGTGCGCTTGTGTGTGGTGTGTGTGTGTGTGTGTGTGTGTAACACTTAACATTACACACTGAATCCGTTAACATTTAACAGAAAAAAGTGCACTTTTGAGTATACAGACAAAAATTTACCCAACAATGAAAGAAAGTGGCCCTGCTCTTTACATGAAAGATAACACTTGTAAATGTCTTACTCCTGCAGTCAGTTATTTCATTCCACATGACCATATCTGGTGATAAATTTACATCACCTGGTGTTGTAATGCTTATGATTGTTAATATTTCAACTCATTCTCATGCAATTATTAAAAAAATACAACTTGTCTGCTCTAAAAGTTCCTCATAATAGTGACCCAATGTCAAAAATAAAGAATATTCGATAAAGAGTAAGTCCTACGCGATAGCTGGAATGAAATCAAATATGACAATAAAAGGACAAGACAAATAAATGAATACCAGTTGAAAATAAGTTGACGGAACAACGTCAGTGCACTCTACGGTAGCAATAAAGCCTTTCCCAAAACAGCTCTAGAGTTCTGCATCAAAAAGAACGAAAGACCTTGGTTCCTTCTTATCGTGGCACCATGGCACTTCAAGAAATAAGGATGGTAATAAATATCAGGCTATAAATAACTCCAAAACCGTACAGGCTCAGACGATATGGATAACAATGAAAGTAAGATAAATTTAAAACTGTGTGTGATCGCAAAACGTGAAATATAATTATTGTTCTCGGCAAATTAAACAAGACTGTGTAACGTGCTAGTAGTATTGATATTTCTAATGACAATGTACTAAAAAAATACCACTTACTAGAACGCAAAGCCCCAGCATCCAAATGAAATGAGAGTAAATATCTCGCGCAGTTATGAAAACAAGAGCTGAAACAAAAACGTAAGTTTCGTGATGATCAATTTCTGAACTGCTGCAGCAATTAAAAGGATTCATCAAATATGGGAAACTGAAACCCAACGTTTAAAAAGACGAGGAAATTCATAACAGAATTAATGACAGGTGAAGGAAGGCATTCTGTGGCCTTCTCGACTCCCGCGACTTTGTTGACGGGACCGCAAATGACCTGTAATTACCACAAATACATGAATTGAAGACGACATACAACGGGGCGGTCTTCTGTAGACATGTAATCACGAAAAATAGAAAACGAAAGACGAAGGAAAAAGTAAGCTAAGACCATTATTCAACCGCAGAGGAGCGAAAGCTCTACTATGTACATCTCAGAGAAGTCAGGATAACGTTGCTGCTCAAGTAGCAACGAGTACAAGAGAAAATCAGTCACCCGACGGGGAAAAATCTGACGGAAGAAATCAGTGTTTTTTAGTAAGGCGGCTTCCGAAAGTGAAAACTCGTCTAGAGAGCAATGAGCAATACGCACAGGTATATTAAAACACATAAGCTATTGGCTGACAGTTTTCGTCTACCATGAGCGTCAAAGCAGCATTTGTTCTCTAACGACCACGATTAACTCTCTAGAGGTGGAGGAGGACAGTTCACAAAGGAAATGTGACATTTACTTAAGTTACGAAATAACGAAGGTTAATACTCAATTAAGGGAAGAGTAAAAAAGAAAATGTAGTTCATGAAAACAAAAAAAATTTAAAGAATGAACTAAAGAATGACGAAAAGAACGTTGACGGCACTTCATGAAGCCAGCCAGCACAGAACAAAACAGAGCTAGGGTCAAATCACAGCTCTTCACATATACGTATGTTATGTCTACTCTTAACCCACATCTGGGCATTTAAAAACTCATGCAGAAATATCAGTGAACAATCATACATTGATTCAGTAATGTCATTATGAATAAAAAAGACTACGAGGCACATTAATACGTTATCTATCTCACACGTACCTTTTAACAAATAAAACTACCTAGAATCGCCAAGATTAGTTTGATTATGGTTCGGAAATAGAAACACCAATGCACTTTACCTGAATACTTTTATGTACATCTATTTCTACACTCGTTTAATGAATAATTTCTATGGAAAAATAAAGTCCACAGTAGTATACATGCAATATATTGCTGATTATTCAGGCTGAAGAAGCCAACGGATCATGATGGCGAAAGCTACCTGTATTTAGCAATATACTACATATATGTATACTATTGTGGACTTTATTTTTCAATTTAAAGATCACGAGAAAGTGATGATGGCAAATAATAAGTTCTATCCAGAAAAAAAGAGAACAGTATGTCTACGAATTGAGGTTTATTTTTATTACGGACTTAGTCCAACAAATGAACTATCTGAACGGGCAACGTTTCATTTTCATCTTTAATTGACAACCGTGAACATCCAAAAGTAACTAAGCAAACCTGGAAGACGGGAATAAAACTGTAGAGAATCTTAATTTTCGATATAGTGAACGATACTCAAACTAAGCCTTATGCGCACACATGCACACTGTATATATATATATATATGTGTGTGTGTGTATACATATGCATGTTTATATATACAATGTAAATGAATTACATATCACACACACACATATATATATATATAAAATATATATATATATATATATATATATATATGTATATATATATATATATATATATATATATATTATATATATATATATATATATGTATAAACGTATCGTTCGGCCGTGCCTAACTCCTGTGCATGAAAGGCACGCATATTACTACAGTGATCTTTGATCCACGAAATATTTTACAAAACGCAGTGAAAGCACAAGCATGACTACGACTCACAATTTCACATCACATTGCGAAGGTGTTTCGTGATATTTGGTAACATTCGAAAACATCTAGAGTCTAGACAACGGCACGAAAATATCTGTCAAACTTCAGTAGTTTCATTTTCCGTCTTGGTCACGTACCTTCACCATTTAAACACTGCAGCGAACGAAACGCACCATCGGCAAACGACGACCCCGAATTAAGATGCAGATGAAGAAAGCGGCAAAGATGAATAAATTTGTGATGTAAGAAAAAAGCAACTAGATGCACAAACCGAAGAACTGCTACGAAATCCACGGGCAATTTTATGATACAGTGAACCAAAATCACAATTTTGCAAGCATAGCATGCATTTAAATATCCGTTCACCGAGCACGAAAGCATTGCAAAACCCTACAGTCGTTTCAAAAATGTCAATCAAAATGCGAATCGTAATCACTTACGCATAGAGGATCGGCACGATGCCGTGCAGTGTAACCCTTGAGTGGCACTTGCTAAGTGGTACAATGACTAAGTTGCTGACCAGAACTCGCTCGGATAAAGGTGAATGACGCCAATGGAAGGATCACTCCAAAAAAGCGACATTCAGCAAAACTGGAAATAGGGTGATATAAACTCGGCAGTAGCTTGCTTCAACTGCAATAACAAAGTTCGCGGCTTGCGCCTTTAATACCGCCATCGCCTGACCCATGTTTCAATAACCTCTCTCTTTGCCTTGATTCCAGTAGGTACCGGTGGCAGCTCGAAGTCAACGAAAACGTCCTGAGGAAAACGTTTAAGAAATAATATATATATATATATATATATATATATTATATATATATATATATATAATATATATATATATAATATAAAGAGAGAGAGAGAGAGAGAGAGAGAGAGAGAGAGAGAGAGAGAGAGAGAGATACGTATGTGTGTATATATATATATATATATATATATATATATATATATATATATATATATATATATATATATATATATATATGTGTGTGTGTGTGTGTGTGTGTGTGTGTGTGTGTGTGTGCGTGTGCAGAATCTATTGGCATTCTTTACCAGATACATATGAAATTGTAATAGCCACAATGCCCTCTTTAACTTTTCATATTCTTTGCTTTGTTTGTTTGTTTGTTTTTTTTTTTTTTTTTTTTTTTTTTTTTGGGGGGGGGGGGGGGCGGCGGTGGGTGGCGGAATACGCTTGTCATTACCACGCCATGATCTCCAACTTCAAAGAAATTTGAAGCAAATTATGATGTCTGGAAGCGGGAAACGAACCATAATCACGATGAGGTCACGTTACCGACCTGACCACGAGAAGGATAAAAGTCTATTCCCTCTCGTCCATACATATACCTGTCGTTTTCAGATATATATTATTAGAGCTGGAATAGACCCATCATCACCATCGTAGTCAAGTGGGCAATCGTTTTTATTGCTTTTCAGGCTGAAATATATGTAGAATCTACTGGTTATTTTTACCAGATACATAGGAAATTGTAATAGCCACAATGCCCTCTTACGGTATCGCGGGTTCGTTTCCCGCTACCGGACATCATGATTTCTTCAAATTTTCTTTGAAGTTGGTGCTCAAGGCTTTGCAATGAGAAGCGTATCCAAAATAAATAAATAAATAAATAAAAATACTTATATGATGTTGCAAAACACTGTTCTGTAGATGAACTGACGATTTCTCTCTCTCTCTCTCTCTCTCTCTCTCATACAGTACTCAACGGTCTTTTACTCCTAAGCAATGGTCTTATGGGATCCAAACTACACTTACAATGAGCTAATGACTGCTGAAAAAACGGAGGTCATTTACTCTACGAAAATCAAGGCCGCATTTAACAAACGCCTTTTTAGATGATGCATAATTATGAGCTTTTTTCTATTAATCTGGCTGGCCATCAGGTACACAGGACACCCGTATACCCACCAGGATGGAATTTGATGTCGTTTCGTAATCAAGATTACCAGTAATGAAATATGTCACATTTCCGACCGCTAAATAGGATGAATTGCAATGCATAGTACAAAAAGTTCTATAATTCTATTTCTTTGTCGATGCAGACATCCTCTGTCTGTTTGGATCAGCTCGGGCTCTTGACTAAGAAACATTTTCGAAATCACATATATATATAGCACAAACACAATCTGGACCCTGACAACTGATACATTGTTGTATTAAAAAAAATATGACGGTTACGTGATTTGCTATGCTCGGGCGTTGGCGCTATTCGGTGGTCTTAACATCTAACTAAAAATGAAATCAGATTCGTTTTTGATTAGCGCAAACTCTGAACATTATGGCAAGAACCTTTTATTTTAACACATTTGTGTGCAGAAGAGACCCCGGCATTTATATACAGAAGAAGCAGACTCGCCGCTGTGACCAAAATAGAATCACAGTGAAATATCCGACTTGACACCTCACTCAATGTCTTTCAATTACCTTAGAGATACACAACACTGGGGCTTACTAAAAAAGAAAATCATATTAATTGTAGTAGTAGTGGAATATTGAATTGAACTGAACTGAATATAGAATCTAGGCCAAAGGCCAAGCGCTGGGACCTATGAGGTTATTCAGCGCTGAAACGGAAATTGACTGTAAAAGGTTTTGAAAGGTATAACAGAAGGAAAACCTCAAAACAGTTCCACTAAGAAACAATGGTTATAGAGGATAGAAAGTCAAATGGCAAAAAGAGAACATGAAAGGAGGTACAGTAAAAGGAACGAAAGGAGTTGCAGCTAGGGGCCGAAGGCGCGCTGCCAAGAACCTTAAGTAATGCCCGCAGTACACCGCATGCGGTGCAACGACGGCATTAACCCCTCTTGAGGGAAATCTTTAAAGGGTGAGGAACTGCAACGCTAAAGCAAACCTCAAGTGTCCCTTCTCTCCTCTATCAAATCTCCAAGTGACGAAGTTTCGGAGAACTGTCCATCTTCAGGTTCTGGAAAACTTGCAAACCAGCACATGTGTATCCAAAAAAAGATTACAATCAACATACTGAAAATGGCACAAATTGATTTAAATTAAAATACTTTCTTGCTGAAAACAGAGCTATCCATATTCAGGTTCAGTTTTAGTTTCTCTATAAAAGGTCTCTTAATAGTCTTAGCCCGCTTGCAAACCGAGCTTTACATAAAATACTACAAACAGAAAAATTTTAATTAATTTCCCGCAAGCTGAACTTGAATATAGATAGCCGTCTAGAACAAGAAAGTATTTAATTATAAATTCATTTTTATGATTTTCTATGTGCTAATTGTATTCATTAAAAGATTTTTTTTCTTTTTTGTATAAATGTGCTGGTTTCTAATTTTGCCAAAACCTAAAGACTAACAGTTGTCCGAAAAGTTTGTTTTCACTTGGCAGTTCCTCACCCGATTAAGATCTCCTTCATCGTAAAATCATAAGCATTGCAGCATGGAACAGCGATTTCTCTTTTTCAAGCACAGACAAACACACGTTTTAAAAAACAAAAACATCAAGATTCTTCAAAAGTTATACTTTTTGCTGATTTTTTTTTAGGAATATCTAACCAAAACCCAGCTTTGTAGAACAGGCACCATAATTGATTAGATCATCGTGTCCTTCTACAAATTCTCACCCTAATAATGAGGTGGTTTGCCACAAAAGTTACCAATAGACAGAGCCTTCTGAAGTTTTCAATAATCATGAAACCGTTATTTATCATTATTACCGTTATTTTGTATATGTATATATACATACATATAATATATATATATATATATATATATATATATATATATTATATATATATATATATATATATAGTGTGTGTGTGTGTGAGTGTGTGTGTGAGTGTGTGTGTGTGTGTGTGTCTGTGTGTGTGTGTGAATGCTTATCACATCACCGTGATTTAGATATAATCAATAAGCTAAAAAATGTTGTTTAATATCCAACTTGCTCTACCTCGAAAGTTATATATATAATGTAAACTGAAGGAGAATTTTTCTTCCGAGGTAGGGAGTAGATACTAAACGACATTTGTAGCTTAATTATATATATATGTGTGTGTGTGTGTGTGTGTGTGTGTGTGTGTGTGTGTGTGTGTGTGTGTGTGTGTGTGTGTGTACAGCTTGAATAGACACAGCTGTTAAATATAAACGAAAGAAAGAGAGAGATATAATAGTTTACTTACCTAAACATTTTCCACCTATTACAGTTAACATCATAATGTGGCACACATTTTCGTACTTTATGTTATCGTCGAGAGACTTGTTCCTCCCTGGTAGTGCTTCAATGAGTTGTTAAATACCATTAGTAAGTGTTGCTGCAACAGCGAATGAGGATCAGTGGCCGGTATTTCTATGAATGCATCATAGGAGACTGACGGAATAGTGAAAAGTTGCTCCATGTGCGGAAAGATTCAATATATTATACATTAAGGCTAAGAAGTCTATGTTCTCATCAAATATCGTTGTTATGTATACCTGTGTTGTCAAAGAAAGGAAACGAACAGCGTATCGGGTGTGGTCCCAACGCACTGACAACATTGCTTAATTGGTTTCCCAACTGTTACAACCATTGGGAGCTTCATTAACATAACGCCTAAGGATACAGATAAAAAGAAGAACAGAGTCACAAGCGCTGTCACAACACCCTACACCACAAAAATCAGAGAAACAACAAACAAAATTCCATTGACCTTTCTCAACGCCCAGATGACGTCGTCAAAAGCACCCCCATCAGGTCTCCCATAAAAATAATTTAATGGGGATTCCTAAAGGAAAACCTGCATCATATAAGTAACTAACTACCAGTTCAGTTTCATTTTCCTGATTCCTTCCTTCCAATGTCAAGTGTGTGTGTGTGTGCTAAAAAAAATTAAGCTAGAAAATAGAAGCTTGTACTCTAGAAGAAATTATGGCTTTTTCTTTGGTTCAATACCGAACAACAGTAAAGCCTAACCACAACCGTTACATTTTTTCATAATTTAAAATTGCAAAAATTGTAAGAAAAAAAATGGCAGCACACTCCAATGCAATCGTTACTTCCAATGAAGAGGCCGAATGACTGGACAATAAAAACAATACACGTCGACAATAAATACTACCAAATCTTTCAAATATGAACTTTAGTGATTATTCCGAATGTCTCGGTAACTGTCTCGCTTATAGGAGGAGGCTGCAAGATTAAAAAAATCGTTATCTTATAGGAAATAAAAATATGTCGCAGCATTTTTCGACTATTTATGTGCAATAACAGAAATTTGTTCCCCCGCCTTACACACACACACACACACACACACACACACACACACATAGATTGGTTGTAACATCAGCAAAAACCCAGTGCGTCATTCTGCGCCTTTGTTGAACCTGATGAGCTGAATATTGATCAGTCACATACAACCAGCCTCTGTGTTTACTTCAGGCATTAGCATGTAGCCAAAGGGATTAACAACAAATAATACATTTCATCAAAAAAACTGTAAGACAAATAGTATTTATCAATCAAGACAATTTCCTTGATCCACCAAGATGTGGCTTCTTTCAAAGGTAGACAATGTCTTAATGAAATCTTAAAACTATAGCACTGCACTGACACAAATAGAAGCAGAACAAATAAAGTTGAACGTCAGCTAAACTCACATAAGTTACAGAAAACTTCTCAGTTTAAATGGCAAGAATTGAAAATGGTTGTCCCACGTGCCACTTATGGAAATTCGAATGAATTCATAAAAATGAAGACAAAAACATGGAAATTAAAAGATTTAAAACAGAAGTAACCAAGACTGTCAAACCTAGTAAAATAACAAATTCATATCACGAGATATATGAGATCTGACCTTCAAATAAATCTCAAACAGACGTACAAAACTACAGACTCGAAGCTTTTAAACGTTAAACACAAAGCGACCTTGGAGAGGAAGCCAAGCTCAACAGAATCAATCACAGAATCATTGTGTGGTCAGTAGGCAATAGGCGGCCACTGTTACTCCTACTGGAATGCCTGGCCACCTGCAAAACCTTCAGCTATGTTCTAAGAAAGATTGGCAAATATTTAATTTTCTAACTATGTTCACAAAACATTGCACACACACACGTATATAATATATATATATATATATATATATATATAATATATATATATATATATATATATATATATATTATTTATGAAGAAATCTGCTGGTCGCTTTGACCAGATACGTATGTAGAGGCAACAAAAAATAACTTTTATTCTTCTCGTGGTCAAGTCGGCTACGTGACTCGTCGTGATTATGGTTACCCCGGGTCGTTTCCCGCTATCGGACATCATCATTTCTTCATATTTCTTGCAATTGGATCTCAAGGCTTTGTGTGACAAGCTTATCCAAAAAAGCGCGAAAAATTCGAGAAGTTAACAAGGCATTGTGGCTATTATACACACACACACACACACACACACACACACACACACACACACATATATATATATATACTATATATATATATATATATATATATATATATATATATATTATATATATATATAGTATATATATATATATATATATATATATATATATATATATCTACTAAATTTCAGCATCCCTCTGTAAGGCAAGGCATCCAGAATACACCGCTTTCTTCTTAGATAAGAACTCGAACATTGACAGTGAAATAGTCCAATTTCTCATCCCATTTCACAACGAATAACAAAACCTTCTAGAAAAGAAAGTGAAGTATATATACAAAACAAAATTAGAAACAAATGAACAGCAGGTTCTCCATTACTGCTCTTTAGATCTAAAGGAGTAAATTATGCGATGGCAACGTTCTTTGTCATGTCAAAATGTACACTTCACCTATATATGTAGTTTTCGATCTGTTTTCTCGACCAAGGCTAAAATTCTGATAAGTAATGTTAAAATAATATTCCGAGAATGATTACAGCGCACTAAATGCAAACATAATAGTTTACATTTTTATACCGACGCCTGTGTATTCATTAATAAATTTTTTTTATCATTTTCGTGAAACAAGAGCAAAGAATGAACGTTTATGAAATAATTATGGCTACAATGTTTTCATAACCTTATATCGGTAAAAGGAAAAAAAAAAGAAAAAAAGACTGATCATCAATGAAATTTTACTTTTAGCCATTGCAACTATCAAATGGAAATGAGTATGCGAAACTTGTACGAAATTTCATTAAGACGACAAAGGAGACCAGAATATCAATAATAATTCCTTAACAATGCCTCAATTAACTAAAAATGCGTTTTGTCAATTAAATAACTAGACATTTTTCTTCACTCACTGCCATTTCTGCTGAAGCGGGGGTTGGGTGGTGACTCCCGGATGAGCTGAATTTCTTTTCTTTTTATTCTGGAATGAGTGAGGCTGCTTCTCCGCCGTAACTGCCACCCCTCACTTTTGAATAGCTACCAGGTACGTAATTCCCAGTTTACGTGAACCCAAGTTCAGTGGAATTTGTAGAGAAACGACCAAAGTCGCTCCTAACCCCAACTCCACTCTGGATCGATCTCAAGGTTCGCGCACACGCACGCACATACACACATATATATATACACACATATATATATGGGTAGGCGGCTGCTGTTAACCGAGGGAAACAGGACAGAGGGCAGAGGAAGACGTCCACAGAAACGACATTTCTTTATTGCTTGCTGACGTTTAAAGATATCTATTTCATTTTCAATGTTCGAATAATGCGTCAAAATATAATGAAAAAACGGACTTCTACTTAAGATTACAAGCAAAATAAAAAAACAAAGCTTTTTATACATATCTTTTTCTCTCATATAACTTTGTTTTATATTTTGGTTGTAATCTTAAGTATGAGTCTGTGTTTTAATTATATTTTAACATATTCCAACTTTGAGAATGGGACAAATGTCTTGAAACGTCAGCAAGCAATAATGAAATGTCGTTACTGTAGACTTTTTCTTTACCCTTGGTCCTAGATACATATATATGTGTATAAATATATATATATATATATAATATATATATATATATATATATATATATATTATCACATACATACATATGTATATATAAGATATCAGTTTAGTGTGTGCTCAGGTAAAACAGAAAGGAAATTCACAAAATACTATAATTTGTTCATAACAAATATAATTAGAATGTATGCTTTTGATACGCACTGCTAGCCTTAGCAAACTACTAAACAATTCATGATATATATATATATATATATATAATATATATATATATATATATATATATATATAATGCTTAAAAAACTCACAGTAGATGCACGTGACTTCATTAAATAAAAGCAAATACGGTATTCGCTATATATATATATATATATAGATATTATATTATATTATATATATAATATATATATATATATATGTGTGTGTGTGTGTGTGTGTGTGTGTGTGTGTGTGTGTGTATACACACAAAATAAACTTCCCGGGGACACTACGTTAAGGGATATCAGATCACCAAGTTTACAAGCGTAACCACAATCGGCTGGGAAAATTACTGGAGGTGAACATGAACGACTTATTCCTTAATAATTCTCAGGACAAGGAAGTTATTCATTGGAAACTCTCGGAGGTTTCTCGGAGTTTTAATCAGTCACATGTAACTCGCATGAGAACCTTACAGCAGCTTTTCATCTGATGGGTCGTGGTTGTTTGTTTGTTTTAATTGGCCTTATTCCAGCACGGTCTCCTGCTCTTGGGCAATATGTAAATATCATGGCCGCTGCATATGAACATGCAATATATAATTACCTCGTTTTCTTTAACACAAGCAATTGCAAAAGGCTAAAACACAATATCCAATAAATGCCATGGTTAATAGTGACTAAATTCAACATTCTACTAAAGTAATTTCCAACAATTTCGTCCAAATAGTAATATGCGTGTGTATAAATATATATATATTAATATACTATATTATATATATATATATATATATATATATATAATATATATATATATTATATATATATATATATATATATATACATATTATATATATGATACATATATATAATATATATATATATAATACATATACATATATATATCAACGTGCAGTGGTTAAACTGTATACATATATATATATATATATATATATATATATATATATATATATATATATTATATATATACGTATACAGTTTAACACACCACTACGCGTTTATGCAGGAACCATTATAATTTTTTTTTCAAGAATAAGCATCCACATTCATCCAACCAGTTAACGTCATACAGGATAAAACATTTCCGATCTGCAATACATTTGCTACCATTCATTGCCATCATGGCACACTTCAAATAGAGAGAGAGAGAGAGAGAGAGAGAGAGAGAGAATTTCCGATATGCAGTACATTCGCTACTAATCACTGCCATCATGGTTCGCTTGAATTGAAGAGAGAGAGAGAGAGAGAGAGAGAGAGAGAGAGAGAGAGAGAGAGAGAGAGAGAGAGTCATAACTGACAAATTGTATAAGACAAAACAACCTATAATTAACAGCTCGAGCATATACTGAATTTCGATGGCAGTTGATGAAGACATCTACCAATAGTTATGTTT
This sequence comes from Macrobrachium nipponense, assembly GCF_015104395.2. NCBI lineage: Eukaryota > Metazoa > Arthropoda > Malacostraca > Decapoda > Palaemonidae > Macrobrachium > Macrobrachium nipponense. The sequence goes on along the minus strand of NC_087212.1, from coordinate 75,191,572 downwards.
ACGCTTCATATTTTCCTAATTCTTTTCCCCTCTAAATATTATGCAACAGTATATTAGACTTTGAGGAACTTAACTTCAATAGGAAATTTCTTGTCCTTAGGAAATAACTATTATGTAAATTGCCACAGTAGTACACTTTATCATGGAAATCGACTCCAACTTCTGTGAAAATCAAAATCAATTTCATAATATCAACACAGAAATTGCTGCACTGTTTCATCAACCACTTCGCACGACTGTACGTGTACGCATAATGTTTAATGCAGTCATTATACGGTATATATTGTACTTATTGTATTTTCTGTAGAGCTACAGAAATATATGTAAAGAGTTGGGTCCTATGAAATAGGTTAATATCATTTAGAAAAATTCTGATTACTTCCTATAAAGCAAAGCGGTCATTTTTATAGAAATCCAATCGCCGTAAAAAAACGTGACACCAGTATCTTGAAATTTAGAGCGCAATCAATTTGGAAGTATTGGGCAACGACTCTTAGGTAATATCGACATCACCATCACCAGACAAGAAACCTCGCCTCGTGCTCTGTACCTCACCCTTCATGACCAAACTGTATCCATTAAGAACTAGGTATGTAAATTATTCCACAAGTCCAACCACTCTGAAAATTCATTTACCTGAGCCAACAGAGGTACATTTCAGCAATCCATGCTGCAACAGTTTCAACTGCTGGCAATATGACAAATGATACTTAATAGTAGACAACTGCAAACTTTCCTTCAAAAAGCTTGTCAACATAATTAGTCCCCTTCAACTCAGCAGTTAAGTGCATAATAAGCCGAGGGAGTGTCGTATATTCGTTGCTTCTTTTTCCACGCTTAGGAAAGCGATATTAGTGGCCCATCCTCATAATTAAGATTTGCACGTGACTGAAAAATCATGAAAACTGCAAACATTTTGACAAAAACATTTTATTGCACTAAGACTATAACCTGAATAGCAACCAAAATGCCCATTAACTCGAATAAAAAAAATAAATCACGTTTCTTCGCTACGTACAACTTACAAGTAACTACGACAAGCGAGTCTTCTATACTAAAGAAGAAAAAAAGCAACACGCTTCCGTAGAAAAGTGCGCACTCAGGTGGTTTAATAAAGGCACTGAAAAAGAAAATGATCGGAAGTTCATCTGAAACTGCACAATAAGTGAAAATAACTTGAGGGCAAACACATGGTTCTCAATCTTGGTACAATTATATATGGCGCTTCTATGTGCAACAGACAAAAATTACATGTTGCACGAACACAAATGTGGTTTCATGCAGGAAGCAGGACGTAAATAACCGATAACTACGATGATAACTACGATAATTTCTAAATCGAGGATTTCAGAGGTTGGATTACTACTTGACCATAGTTGAAATCTCTAGGCACTCTCATTGAGAAGAAAATCCAAACTTGTTTCCGAGAAGCCCTCGTTTTGCCATCAAGGGTCTGTGTGAAGAGGTTCGTATCCGTAGAGTCATATCGAATTAACATTTGCAAACTCTCCAACGTGTCAACATCGTGAATCTTAATGAGTTTTGTTTACACCAAAACATAAGAAAAATTCCTGCTGAACCTTGAACATTGACAAGTACGATGTAATAGTTTTAAATTGAATACAAGATATGAAACAAAAATTACCGTCCTCTTGGGTTCATGTATCGAAATATGAAATCTTCCCTTTGCTTGGTTTATAGTGCGAATGATTTGCCATAAGCTTCAAATGAAATGTTCAACGTAGCTTATGGCAAATCATTCGCACTATAAACCAAGCAAAGGGAAGATTTCATATTTCGATACATGAACCCAAGAGGACGGTAATTTTTGTTTCATATCTTGTATTCAATTTAAAACTATTACATCGTACTTGTCAATGTTCAAGGTTCAGCAGGAATTTTTCTTATGTTTTGGTGTAAACAAAACTCATTAAGATTCACGATGTTGACACGTTGGAGAGTTTGCAAATGTTAATTCGATATGACTCTACGGATACGAACCTCTTCACACAGACCCTTGATGGCAAAACGAGGGCTTCTCGGAAACAAGTTTGGATTTTCTTCTCAATGAGAGTGCCTAGAGATTTCAACTATGGTTCAAGTAGTATCCAAACCTCTGAAATCCTCGATTTAGAAATTATCGTAGTTATCATCGTAGTTATCGGTTATTTACGTCCTGCATCCTGCATGAAACCACATTTGTGTTCGTGCAACATGCAATTTTTGTCTGTTGCACATAGAAGCGCCATATATAATTGTACCAAGATTGAGAACCATGTGTTTGCCCTCAAGTTATTTTCACTTACTGTGCAGTTTCAGATCGTCTTAACATGTTGGTATCTTGTGCGCTGGTAGCTGCTTAAAGAGGAAACTCTAACAAATGTCTATCTTACTTTCTTTTGATGTACACACGTCAATTACAGTAAGAGATAGAGAAAAATCTACTGATATAGTATTAAAAATATTCTTAAAATTATTGATATAGTATCAAAAATATTCTATAAATAATATAAGATAGTGAATGTATGATATGGTCCCTATGTATGAGAAAACTGCATGTTACCAAGTAATAAAATGACATGAATGTAAAAAAAAAGTGTACATTATCATTCAACCGCCACTACATTCACAGATTAGGATTCAAGCAATGTTTTGCAGATAGTAACCACATTCTTCAAATCTAGCAGTCATGTCATAAAATGCACGCTTGCATGGAAATCAGGAAAGCAGAATATTTAAAAGAATTAGTACATAACAGGAAGCCAATCAAACCAAAATATTATTAAGATCCTTTGTCTAGCAAAGGTTTCTTGATTTTTAAAACTAAATTTCACCATCGAGCATCGACTGAACAATTATTTTTTGTTTACCATTTTTACGCTCATAAGAAAGTTCTACGAGACGAAAAATCCATTCATATATCTAGAGCATTTGTAATTGTAAATCCTTGGCTGAATGTAAGGAAGGAAAGATATTTCATGAACACATACACACACACACACACACACATATATATATATATATATATATATATATATATATATATATATATATATATATATATATATATATATATTTTATATATATTTGTACACACACCACATATATTTCATTTATATATATATATATATATATATATATATATATATATAATATTTATATATATTTGTACACACACATATACATATACATTTATATATATATATATATATATATATATATATATATATATATATATATACACACGTATTATACATGCATGTGACTTTTCCACATGTATAAATACATTAATGCAACTGTTCATATAGGCTAACCAACAAGATACTAAGAGCAAACCAATTAGAGGGAAGTTTCTAATCTAAGGCAGCAAAACATACTTTAAAAAAAAGAAAAAAAAAGAGTGAAGGTAATGAGTATGCAGCGTGCTCCATTGAAGCAAGACCGTGGGAACCCTCTTCACCTTCCTTCCTCGTCCCGCACATTCTTTTGCCTTTTCTTGCTTTGCATGAAGTTCTCCTTCTTACGACTCTCTCAACAAACCCCGAACCGCCATCTTCCCGAGAGCGTATCATTCCCAAACAAATCTCCTTCCCCATCAACTCAGTACCGTTCCCGTGGGGGGAGATGCAGGGGGGAAGTTCGCCCCTCAACACCAACGTAACACGTCACGATGTGGCCACAGAGACACCGTAACCACTTGGTTGAGCACATCCATACACTTGATTAATTTTTTTGGCGAGAGAGAGAGAGAGAGAGAGAGAGAGAGAGAGAGAGAGAGTCACATCACCGAATGAACTGGATTTTATCATCATCATCTAAGAAATACAGGACCATTTTCTGTTAAATACTTTTTTTTTCCGTAGAAACCCCAAGATTTTACGTGTCGTGTTCTTCCATTGTGCAGTCATGGGTTACCATATGTAACTGAGACGGTCAAACGCAGGGCTACGTTTTAGAAAGTGAATTCTCCAAAAGTGACACGGACGTCCTACTTGATCTGCGGAAAAGGGAACTTTTCTCCTGTAAAACCTCTACCATTCAATTAACAAACAAGTTTTTATCAAAACATGCTTATATTATTAAAAACCGCGGTTAATCTCGAAAACGAAGGGTAGTGATACAATACAAGAGAGAGAGAGAGAGAGAGAGAGAGAGAGAGAGAGAGAGAGAGAGAGAGAGAGAGAGAAAAAATATGCATTAGAGACAGCTTCATGCTGAAAACACGAATACAACATCCTATTTAATAACTTTTTTTAAAACATCTACGGCTCATGTAAGTTTCCATACCAGAAAGATATAAAAACAATTCTAAAAAAAAATCATCAATGCTTTCATTGGACTTTATTTCTCATCATCTTTTCACTTATATAACAATGTACCTCAATAATACTTCACAGACTAAGAAATATGAAACAAGCAATAGACTACACGGGGGCCCTTATTGCGAGTTATGAGTCGTGTCCCGATATGCAAAGGCAAAACCAACAACGTAGGTTTCAGCAACTGTCTCATTTAAGTGTATCTAAGTTTATATTTACATCCTAATTTTGTACATAATATTTTATCATTTTAACTATAGTAAATTACAAACTAAAATTTCCAATTTTTTTTACACTTCGATAACGAGAATAGTTCAATGAAGATTTCTGCAATTTCAACACAAAGAAAAATACAGCCGCACCTATATATTAATAACCAATATAAATGAAAAAAAAGAGACAGGCTGGCTAACAATCTCAATCTCACTACGATAATTGTGATAAAAGTTGGTGAAAACATCATGAATTGATTCTGTAGTAATTCTACACACAATAAAGCTTTTCATTACTACATGCACACGCACACACACACGCGCGCCTTATGCCACTCATAACCATGTCTATATATATATATATATATATATATATATATATATATATATATATACTATTACTTATACATGATACTATGCAATTAAAAATATATTTTAAACTTGATCACTTTCTCAAGTGTTCTGTCACTAATGCAATTATTAATACATCTTATATTTAAACAGGATGGTATCTAACGTAACGATGAGGAAACTATTCCTTGAATGCATGTGACGTTTTTTTTACTTCCGGTGGATACCATCCTGCTTACATAGGTCCTGTTATTACTATACAAATACATATAGATATAATATTCATATATACATACTATACATATTATATATACATATATATATCTATATCTATATATATATATATATATACTATATATATATACTCGTGTATATATATACATATAACATATACGTGTATATATATATATATATTATATATACGTATGTGTACGTATATGCATATCCACAAAAATACATAAATACAATATACATAATAAATAAAATATATATACGTATATATATAATAGTATACACATATATATTATATATATACATATATATCATATACGTACATTTATTTTACAGTGACAGGCACTAATGAAAGATACAAAAACATCAATACTAAAAACACGTATGTAAATTTATTTAGTTGAATAAAATGCCAGGTCATAATAGCTGCAAAACTGCTAAAATATGAAAATGGGTGCATAAACATGATACAATAACAAGGAGTGATCCGACACATAAGTTGCAAACATTATATTTCTAAATTAACATGAAGAAGTCTTCGTAATTAACACTCATAATTAGTTCTACTCACACTAACAACAAGGATCAAAGAAAAAGGATACAAAATAAACATGTTCATATATCTTCAGTAATAAGTGGAAACACAAAATAATTGAACAGAAATATAGCCTCTAAATTCAGTACATGACATAAATTAAAACGTGCTAAAATCTAGGGACAGATAGTCCGTTGTTTCACCGACGAAAATTCTAAAAATACCATATATTTTAGAAATAATATTTCTGTACTGTATAATATGTACATTATTTATGTTTTACATTTTCATTATAATAAATAACTCAAATATATCCTTATGCTCAACAACAACAACAACAACCACAACCACAACATAGTTGTTTGCAGGCTTACTCCCCGTGTAAGCGAAAATGCCAAGAAATCCGAGAAAAGAAACTTGTCTCGGTTCTCCAGTAACTATTTAAATAATATCACAACTAATTTACTTTTACCCTGATGCCCTTCTAACTATTCCTTATGAGTCAAGATTAACCAATACCGAACCAACGGTAACACCTTTTTCCTATTCATTTCATTGGATGCAAGACTTGTTTTAACTCCTACGATAATTAGGCTTCATTTTGCAAGTTTAAATAAATTCAGATTTTAATATTTATTAAACGCAAAATACAAATTTCCCCACTAAGCAATTATACTGGTCACATAAACAACAATATTAGTAAAACAAAACAGTGCAAAGAAAATCAACTTAGTTCATATATGCAAAAATCATATGTACAAAAATGCAATAAACTTTTAGAATTTTCAGTTCCTTTTGCAACTCCCACAAAACGCAGTAAAGTTAAATAAACGAATTTACGGAATATTCTCCCACGCACAGTGCCACCGGCTGAAAGTTCATCGTCCAGAATGTTTACTTTTGCATGCAAATTAACCAACTTGTAAACAAGAACGCTAAGCAAATGATTAAGGAATTTCAAATGCCTAATTAATGGAACTTTCAGTAACTGTGATACAGCTACGCAAATATAAAATCAACTATCATTAACAAGCATTAAAACCTATAACACTGCTACATAAATACTACCGCTACTACTGCAACTACTTAGAACAAATAATAACCTTCTGTCACCAAAACTATGCCACAAAGACAGTCTCCTTGTCAACAAACTCCGGTGTACAAGAGCGTGTGAAATGACATGTCAAATAGACACAGGCAAATCTTGGTAATGACGCCGACAAGATAATGATGTTGAATCAGGTGTTAGCTGACCAACAAGAGCTGACAGAGAACAAATGTTATTTCGCCCAGAGCCAACACAAATAGATCTTCATTTGAAGAGCTTCCGCGTTTGTTTAGCATCCTCTCCGCGTACTCCAAACACTCCCAAGCACATGGGAAGAACCCCAATTACAAAAGAAAAATAACGAAATGCATTTCGTAGCATTGCAAATAACAATAATTATGACTGTTATTGGTGGTACTGAGGTTAATAAACTGCCAGTTAAAATTAAGAAAACGGAATAGAACAAAAAGCTATTTTATGTATAACCGCACATCTGTTATGAAAAATCTAGCACCTAAAATTATTGTAAAATCTACTTGAGAAGCGATGAATCTTATTCAGCTGTTGCTGCAAATGTTAAAAACAAAGGAATACAATGAGAGAGAGAGAGAGAGAGAGAGAGAGAGAGACGAGAGAGAAGAGAGAGAAGCTGAGAGAGGGAATGGGATGAGAGGAGAGAAGAAGAGAGGAGAATAAAAAAAAACAGCGGTTTCCACAAATTGTATCTCCTAATTAGAAGCCAAAATTCTTTATGTATCACCCTAAAAATACAGGCTTGGCAGCCCTTGACACAGATCTGTCCATCCAAGAGCGATAAAGCACAAAGGAATCCAGTGTATCGATATGAATGAACCATAAAGGTCGGTGTCTCAATCTCTCTGAATGACGTCATGCAAGGTGTTCGCTTTTATGACAAGCAAGAAAAGCCGCCATGAACGGGTGTGGTAGCAAAATAATTACTTGAAAACGAAAATTCCTCAGGTTTTATGACAACTTACTCATACAAAATTATTTTAAAAATAACCCTAAGCCTAACAATATATATCTGTATATATATATATGTATATATGTATATATATACGTATATATACATGTATGTATATATATATATATACATATATATATGTATGTATAATATATGTATATATATACATATATACCTATATTTATCTTTATAATGTTCCAGAATCTTAACCCCACGGTGCTCAGAACTGATTATATAATTCATCCAACTGTAATAGCCAACGACCTGACAAACAAACAAACAAAAATACAAAAATAAAGATTTATAAAAACATATCTATCACATACACCCAGCAATAACTCAAACGTGAGTAACTATTTGTAAGAAATGCCAATCCGGCCTCGCCGAGAGAGAAGGTCTTTCAGCTGCTTTGGATTCGGGAGAGCAGGTCTCCATCACCCGCCCTCAAGGTATGAAAAGCCCTTTTGTCCCCTGGGAATTTTTATTGCTGTCCCGTGGGTTTAGGCCTTCAGGAGGCCATCTCATGAGATGAATCCATTTGCAACGGTGATGGTATCAGGCCTTCTATCTCGTACGGTTTAAGTATAAAGGAAACTGGTTTCGTCCAGGGGCGCTTCTGATCTTTAATACAACACCTCTGGATGTCAGACATGAATGGAGAGATCCGAGCTGCAGAACCAAAGACGGCGGAAAAGAATGTATCCAAAGAAATCTTTCTGATATTTGTTACTAAGCGTCGCCAGTGAAAGTGAGAAGCAAATAAATACACTGTTTTCTTTTTGAGAGACTTGTTACTTTATAAAGCCACACAAGCACAACCAACACCGGCAAAAAAAAAAAAAAATAAATGATTGAAAAAATATCTTTTCATTGTTTTCCGTAAGTATATGAAGTACGTAACTGTATTGTACTCCTCCGATGAAACCGGAGCAAAGCTCAAGAAGAAATTGTCAATAATTAATTGACGCTACAGAGAACAGATACGCTGGCACTGAATTTCACCCCAAACCCATTAGTAAGTAAGCTAAGATGCAGTGTATAAAAATATCAAGTTCAATATCTAAATTGTAAGTTTAGTAATCCCTACGTCACGTTAAAAACTTACCCAATTTAAGGAACAAAATAAAAAACAAATTTACGATAGAAAAAATTGACTGTATTTGCAGCCTTTTACACTATCTCTATTATCCACTCAACTTCAATATAATTATCTACACCCATACACTACAGTTTCCGACAGCCACTGGAGGAGCAACATGGCCACTTCAAAGCGTCCAATCAGTTCTTCACTTGGTCACACCCTCTTCCATATGCAGTCCGGGCGAGAGCAATAGCCTTATAATCACTACAGTAAATTTTTTATTGTTAAAATCTTGATCTTCTGTCGGTTTTTAGGGTGATGAACAAAGCCTCAGAAAATTGCAGTACTATACTTTAAAAGTCTTTATTTACATTAAAATTTTTATTGTAAATCTGGAAAACAAATCAAATTTCCTGAAAATGTCTCTTTTTCTGGTTTGACATAACAAATCAAGTTGACACTGCACCAGTTTCCATTATTCAATTATTGCTGAAGAGAAATAACTTTATAAAACGCTCAATAATTAGAGGACCTGGTCTCTGAATACCCATATCACTAACCTGAAATCTAAGTCCATCTACTTTAATTTGACGTTTTCATTGTGATACTTTGTTCTCATTCTCTGTTCATCCAACCAGCCCGTTGTTTAATCGAGGATTAAACCAGGTCATAAAATAAAGATGTCAAATTCTAGTAGATCGACCTAATCCCCAGGTACTAATAAAGATGATTTTATAGATACGAAGCCTCGTTTCTTGTTCGTGGTATCATATCTCGGAATGGAGCTAGAAAAGTTAGTGTTCTACGAGATATTGTTTATATGATATACCAGATTGCTCTACATGAAATACTTGGCATGGAGAACTTCTACCTACATTACTCAACGATAAAAAAACTTGAAAAGAATGAAATGAATATTAAGCTGTTTATATATATATATATATATATATATATATATATATATATATATATGTGTGTGTGTGTGTGTGTGTGTGTGGTGTATATATATATATATATATATATATATTATATATATATATATATATATGCGTGTGTGTATATATATGTATATACATATAATGTTTATATACATGTTTATATACAAATATCTGTGCAAAAAATTACTAATGAAGATACTTTTGTATATCGCTATTGCCAATGACTTTTCTAAAAAGTCATTGGCAATAGCGATATACAAAAGTATCTTCATTGGTAATTTTTTGCACAGATATTTGTATATAAACATGTATATAAACTATATATATATATATATATATATATATATATATATATATATATATATATATATATATATATATATCTACACTCCTATTCTTCAGTATAATGATTTTACAGTTTGCTCGACCTCTATCATACTCTCTCGCTAAACCGGCAGCATTAATTTACGATTTCTTCTCTCCTTTTTTTGGATGAAGATTCCCTCAATAAAAGGAAAAGCCTTAACACCTCAATGACCTCATTAGTTATGG
>NC_087212.1:75151320-75176320 GCF_015104395.2 Macrobrachium nipponense | reverse complement strand
TATAATAACTGACTACTGAAAGCTTGCAGCGGTATAAAGACAACAAGCATTATACTGGAAAGGACACTCGTGTCAACAAAAAATTAAAACTTGAATGAATTCAAACGCTGACTTTTTATAATTAGGTTGTAATCTTTGAATGAAATTCCTATAACCAACGAAACTTCACATGAAGTTGTTGGATTGAAAGAAATTTAACATCAAGCCGCTGCTAATAAATTTGAAAATGGGGTTGTTGCCGAAAGAAACTTAGGCTTAAATAACTACAGTCAAACTCAATTACATAGATATTGATGGAATGGAATGGAATGGAATGTACATATGTATAGATGGAATGGAATGAATTGGAATATAGAGTTCAGGCCAAAGGCCAAGTACTGGGACCTATAAGGTCATTCAGCGCTGGAGAGGGAATTAGCAATACAACGTTTGAAAGGTGTAACAGGAGGAAAACCTCGTAGTTATACTGTTGATAATTGTTGGAAAGGGTTGATGGCAAGGTGGAAGAATGAGAATATGAATGGAGGTACAGTACAAGGAATGAAAGGGGTTGCACCCAGGGGCCGAAGGGAAGCTGCAATGAACCTTTAGTAATGCCTACAAGTGCACCCCGTGAGGTGCACTGACGACACTAGCCCCCTACGGGAGATAGATGAAACTTGGCAACAAATTACTGGAATCAAAGAACAACTGTGCCATTGTGTATTCAAGCAAAACTCCATGGACATAGAACGCTACACAAACCGGACGTCGTAGAGAAAGAAACGAAAGAAGATGGGGGGAAAAGTGGAAATTATTATCTTCTGAGGGTGACCGGTCATCCGACGTTCTTTCCTAACGGTCCTCGGTAACACAATTACATTATCATTTTTCCATTTATTCTTTGACATGACATTCGAGATGCATTCGCCCATCACGTCAATAACGATTCTCTTATGAAATGACCGTCCTTGCTCTTAATAATTCCGGACAGGTTCCCGAGAGGTTATTCGCCGCTCTTCAAGCATGGTCTACCTTGAATATTGCTAACCCCCTCCCTCTTTATTTTGGTAGGGGTGTAAGAATACTACCACTGCCAATAACTGTGGTTGATGTCAGCCAGGGCATGCGGTCGTAAAAACCCCTTTGCCAAATAGTAAAACCTGCCTGATGTTGTAAGGAAAGGCGCATCAGGCAACCGACCCCTTAGTGTTGGGATGACGGTGGGAAAGAAGAAGACTTACGAAAGTATATCAACAGTTCCGTCCGTTTTTATGGATTCTGGGAAACTATTTTTTTAGAGTTCCGTTATCATTCACATAGCGGCGTATCATAGAGAAGAAGACAGAGGCATATCACAAACTTCCGGTTTCTACTCGAGGCCTTCCATAAAATTCTCATATTCAATTTTACAATATTAAATTCTTGTATGTCACTCACAGCGCGATACACGCCTTGCATATTGATGAACATGATGCATTACTCTGTATTCTTAGCCTGTTGGGTAATTTCGATCGCATTAAATTCGCACATTACATATATAACGCTAACTGTTGGGAAGGTCAGCTCATTGTCACAGAATGAGTGGAAGTGTGCTGTGAAATAACCCTGTTACGGTCAAGGAATTCATTTAAAATTCCGTTGGGAGAGAAAGAGGGGGAGAGACTATGCTTCACTGCGACAAGGTATTCGGAAGCAATTTAGCAAAAGTGATATATCCAACATGAATTGCATACACCTACGAAAGAAAGGATTATATACTCCAGTCCCTCATTGGTAAGCATAACTCATGGGGTTACCTGCAGCATTCTCTATGAATGTGATATATAGATATATATATATATATATAAATATATATAGATATATATATATATATGTATATATAAATATATATATATATATATATATATATATTTATGTATGGTATATATATATATATATATATATATTATATATATATATAGTACGTATATAATATGTAAAGGGAAGATGAAGAGAAAAATTGTAGGCAAGACTTCGTCTAACGGAGAAAAAAAAATCAATAAAGATTCTGGTCAAGACATCAAGAATCGATAATATTTGTTGGAATCCAACACTAAAGATTTCTTCAGGAAAAAATACAACTGTAAGCCGCTGGTATTATCTACTATTCAAATGTATCCGAGCTTGACTTCCGTAATTAACTTGCCTCAGCTTATCAGTGACAGACACGTAAGACAATGCTACTGCTATGAGCTAAGGAAATGTTTCGTGCAAAAGAGAAAGAAGTTGGAATTTGAAAAGCATCACCCGTAGACAAATGAAAATAAGTGCACTTGTAGTCACGTAGAAAAAAGCAGTTGTTAGAACAACAACACAGCCAAAAAAGTTCCATGACAGTAATCTTCATACAAATACTTACGCTGACGCGAAAGACCAAGTATACTTCAAAAGCTGAAGACTATATTCAAATAACCTACGCATAAAAAAACATAAGAACGGGGGTAGTCATTGACAAAGCGGAAGACAATGTCGCCGACCTTCGAAACGCAAATACGGGATTAGTGTTTTTTTTTTCTTTTTTTTTTTAGTCAAAATTATATCGGCGACTTTGTTATTTCTGGTGGCATACCGCAATTTCGCTGTCTTGTGGGAACAAAATTACACTGAAAATTATGTAATGGACAAAGGCGCACCTACCAGAGTATTCCACGCAAGTGGGGTGGTGTGCATAAGTGAACGGTATCGAAAGAAAGTGTAAGAATTATCACGAAGCAGTAGTAAACCAGTATTGCTTAACATGGACGAGAGAGAGAGAGAGAGAGAGAGAGAGAGAGAGAGAGAGAGAGAGAGACTAAACAATTCATAAACGCAAAATACACTAAAGAAAAAAGATGTTTGTAAAACACAATGCCATGTCCATCGGCAAATTTCTATTTGACCTCTGACCTCTGAATAGTACGACAGTGAGTTCACTCCAAACATCAACTTCATTAGTCGAGTAGGCACGACGAATATGAAGTCTAACCTCTTACGGTTCAAAAGTTACGACCAAGAATAAATTCATATTTGACCTTTGGCTTATAAATGTAACTTTGACCCTTGAATCCACCACACTAATGCTGAGTTTGAAGCCTCCGTCTTCCAGGAATCATACAGTGCTCTAATAAACCTCAACCATAGTCGACAGACGGACACATAGAGGGGCTGACAGACGGACATTTAGGAAGCCCTAACAGACGGATACTTAGAAGCCCTGATAGACAGACATTTAGAGGCCCTGAAAGACGGACACATAAAGGGTCTGCCAGACGGACACTTAAGAGGCCCTGACAGACGGATACTTAGAGGCCCTGAAAGACGGACACATAAAGGGCCTGACAGACGGACACTTAAGAGGCCCTGACAGACGGACATTTACAGGCCATGAGAGAGAGGGACACTTAAGAGGCCCTGACAGACGGACATTTACAGGCCATGAGAGAGAGGGACACTTAAGAGGCCCTGACAGACGGACATTTACAGGCCCTGACAGACGGACACTTAGAGGGACCTGACAGACGGAAACTTAGAGGGACTGACAGACAGACACTTAGAGGGCCCGACAGACGGACACTTACAAGGCCTGACAGACGAACACATAAAGAGCGTGACAGACAGACACTTAGAAGGCCTGGCAGAGGGACACTTGAGGGCTTTTGTGTCGGTTAAGAGACGTCCCATTACAGTAAACAAGGAGCATAAAAAGTTCATTATTCAGCTGCTGTGCCTTCCATGCAATCGAGATCAAAACCCAGTAACAGTAAACTTCACTAAATTACTGCAAGCGTAAAATCACTTCGGTGGTTGAAGTGCAGAGGCAAAGGCATACATCTGAGCTTCCAGATTTCCAGTTTCATTCCGAGGTCTGTTATGCCATTAAAGTTGCATGGCAACAACAGAAAGAGGACTCCAAAATATATAATACTCATAGATTTTACTGAAATAAGTAAAATCTGAAGAACTAGATATCCCCTGCAACTTGTATACATAATCGTATACATAATTTTAATGATCAAACTACAAAGTAATCTATAAAATGAGATGTTTTAACTATATCAACCAAAAAACGTAAAAATGCTTGCATGGCCTAACTACCCAAACTAAAAATAAAACATCCGTTACTGGTACTCTTACTAGTTAGTTTTTTAATGATTTTTTCACAGCATAAAAGCAAAATAAAAATAAAAATGCGAAAAACAACTATCATCCGTGTGCGGACGAAGCATCGATATTCATAAAACTACAGGAAATTTATTTATATTCCGGTGAAATATCATGCAAAATAGACAAGCCATAAATAACCACAGGCTACTGACCTTCCAATAGGCCTTTGAGACCACCGGCTGGGAAAATGACTCATCTCCATGACAAAATATGACGGACAAACTTATAACCTCCGATGTTCCCAACATCTGTCGTGTTCCCGCAGGGTTCACGTTGCATGTAGCAGGGTTAAGCAAACTCACTGAAATTCGTGCCCTTTGGCCTTTCCATGCCAAGAAATCCCGCCCACGCACGCTACTGAAGTCAGCCAATTTGGCTACTCGTTCTGTCCGTTCATGAAGAGGGAACGCACTCATGCATGGAGACGTCGCTGCGAATGATGGAAGAATCCAATCCAATTACTGGCTGCGAAAAGATACACGGGTACAGTTATTCAGAACGCGTATCGGTGTGTGAGTAAGAAACGAATTTATATATATATATATATATATATATAGTATATATATATATATATATATATATATATATAAAGAGAGAGAGAGAGAGAGAGAGAGAGGAGGAGATGAGACGAGAGAGAGAGAGAGAGAGGAGTTTCGATCTATAATGATCGGACACCGTAGTAGTCATGGTTTTGTCATAACTGCTGTGACAGGGTATTAAGGTAAGTATATTATATAGTCCATTATATATATATATATATATATATATAGGTATATATATATATACAATATATACTATATATAATACATATCATCATACATACATACATACATATTATATTATATATGATATATATACTATATATATATATCTATATATATATAGAGGATATAAATAGAGAGGAAGAGGAGAGAGAGTAGATAGGATAGAGTTTCGATTATAATGATCGGACACCGTAGTAGTCATGGTTTTGTCATAACTGCTGTGACAGGGTATTAAGGTAAGTATATTATAGTCCATTACATAACCAGGGATCAGCAAGAATGAACCACAACTTGCGTCGAGAGGTAAACATCGAGAACAACCCTCACAAATTGTTTTCAAAAAGACGAGAAATTTCTTTAGTCGGATAAGATCAGGTTTTTGTAATCTTCGATTAAACACTAACCAAAACCACATCATGAAAACAAAAGATTCAAAACAAGAAAATAAACCATAAATTGTGTACTCTGATATCAATAACAGGTTCATGCAGTATCAAGGCTAATTTTTAAAGCTTTTTTTTAATGAATTATACAGTTCATTTTCTCGATAATTAATGCTAGAAGTTAGAAGGGAGAAAAATTTTCGGGGTATGAGACTGACACCAATTGTAGCTCTGGGAAAATAAGATAAACAAGGATCAGAGAAGTAACGAAAACTAAAGCCCTTACTTACTAGGAAGGTAAATGAAAGGCCGTAGGTCATATTACATAACGCCTGGGAAGGGGTTAACAAACTGGAGCAGGAAGAAATGACATGAATTGAGGAAATTAACATACACCTGATGTGAATAAATTTCAGAAAATACAGACCTGGATATGTCCGGAATAAATTGTTGACATCATCACATTCGTCAACGCCATAGAGGAAAACTAAAGAGTGTAGAGTGTAGAGTGTTGGAAAACTAAAGTGTAGAGAACTATTCTGAGTTCATATATATACAGGTATGCATGCACTATATATTTTTCATCACAAGACTTCAGGGGCAGCTCTGGAAAGCGTTAATCTTTTCCATTTAGTCCTTACGGATAAGGTTGCAAGCCCCAGCTTGTGACCTTCTTGCCCTAGCTTGTGACCCATCGCAGTCGCGTAACTACCATGTACAGAACCACTGCTTATTGAAGGGTGTTTCTGATCGGGTTAACGGGGGCACAATGGGCTTTACCCGGAATATACGCAAATCCAGAAAGCCTCAGTTGGGCATCAACTGGACAAACAGTAATACTTTAGTTTTCTGTAAAAGAAAACTATTGAAATGACAATTTGTTTGTCCTCAAATCTTAAAAAGCTATTGATGCTAGAGTGCTGGAAACTGATAAGCTGATCATCCTTACTCCAATCATCAAACATACCAAATTGCAGCCCTCTAGGCTCAGTAGTTTTTATTTTATTTAAAGGTAAAATTAGCCATGATCGTGCGTCTGGCACTGCCGATTCCAATTCCAGAGGCGTCGCCGACGCACCTTCACTTGGCCGTATCTCCGGAGCAACTGAGCGCTCCCCGTTCATAGCTGAGAGTTTTAAACTGCAGCGTTTCGAGTTTCATACAGTATTATACGCTGTACAGAAAACTCGACTGCGCTGAAGAAACTTCGGCGGATTTTTTACTTGTTATTCGTTCAGATTGAACTAGTATACGTACTGCATCCATAACATCAAGTCGACGCAACATAAGAACTCAATGCATTCCCTTACTTCGCCGCCCAGACCCGTCTGTCCCTAGGAAGCCATGCAGCCCACACATACCCTCAGCAAAAGGCAACTTAAATAGTCATATACCTCGATGACATCATCCTCACATGAGAGTTCTTCGGCCCAGAGTCCTCTGAGCCTTCATTACCAGAGCCACTTCGCCTCGCCATCATCCCGACATAAAAGAGGCCTAGCGAGGACTCGTCAACAATGAACCACCAAATGAATTTCTATTATGATAAACCCTTTTTTTAATCATTGGTCTCCAAGGGTCCTCCAGCCACTGGTCACTAATATTATGATGGAATCCGCCAAAAACTTAGGCTTTAATTAAAATTTTACTAAAGAGTGCTTGCATCATCCTCCAACCATACTAGCAATATGTAAAATAAATACCGCATAAAAATGTCCTCCTGGACATGGAAAGTCCAGGCAGTGAGGTGAACCAAAGATACTACAGTACCAAAAATATATCCCGCTTCACACAGTATCCAGCTTCTAGCAAATAAAAAGGGAAATCATGAACAATGAAAAATCAGCCAAATAAAAACATGAGCACATTCTGCTTTTATTTCTAGAACATCTAATTCAACTTTGAAACGATTCAATCACCGGAAAATCGGAGTAGTTAAGATTCTTTGCTGAAGGGCCCTGTGACAGGTCCATTAACCAAAAAAAATTTAAACCAGAAAAGAGCAAAAGAGACATTACAAAGGCCCACATAACGGAAGTAAATTGAAATATAACTGGAGAGAGCACAACGTATAACGACACCGAAAAGCATCAAGGAAGCCCACAGACCTTTTCATTCTAATTAAAACAAACGCCGGTATTCATAACACGACTCAGAATGGCATAACCGCACACAAGCAACTCACCCACAGAGACTGTTTCTAATGCCTACTTTGAGCTAACGTAATTGATGGTTTTCTATTCAATTACCCATTTTCAATTAACATTAAGAAATCTCTGACAAGTTCCCTCCGCTCCAGCGGTTCCTATTAATGCAAAGCGACCTAAAACCAACAACGCTTTCATTGCCACTAATAATTCTAAATGGTAAAACAAATGAGTAGCACACCGTTGTAAATCTAATGACACAAAAACTTCTCTAACCACTGACCCACTATAATTAATATAAGTATATTTATATATATATATATATATCTATTATATTATTCTATATGTATATATATATCTAATATATATATATATATATATATGATATATATATATAAGTAATATTCTATATACATATAGTATATTATATAAAATTATATAATATATACTTTATATATATATAAAAGTATATATATCATGTATATATTATGTAGTTATATTATCCTAATATATAAGTCTAATATATAAAATAGGTATATACTACTATAGTATACTTATATAGTATATATCTATATGGTAGAATAATTTATATATTACTATATTTTGGAAATGCCTATGCCATATATATATATATATATATCGAGTTATTTAGTTTATTTTATTTATAGTACTTTAGTTATATATATATATACAATTATACCACATAAACAAATACTTATATATATATATATATATATATATATATATATATATATATATATATATGTGTGTGTGTGTGTGTGTGTGTGTGTGTGTGTGTGTGTGTGTGTGTGTGGTGTGATTAGTCTACCAGTTTTGCACGTGTCATTTTCGTACTTTGAATATTTATTTACATATAACTTTGTCTACCTTAGAAATAGGTTACACCAAAAGGAAATAATTTCAGGATAAGTCCTCCTACCTGGCCAGGACTGGAACTCATCATAATGGGTGAATAGTTAGAGTCGATTTCACAGTAGTCCAGTCAAAAAAAGTCATAGGTTCGAATCCTATTCGAGGTAGGAATACTAATGATACATAATTTCCTTTATATTTAAGTTATTGTTTCGGTTGTCTTCTTGTGAATATTCGCCTGTCTAAACTCCACAAACTTTACAATCTTTCTCCATCTGCTCATTAATTTAACGGTACATAAGTTCTGAATATAAACAAACCCTGCGAGAACGAAAACTGTCTCGATGCCAGACACTGGACGGAGATCATTAGCGCCAACTATATTTTGTCATCACACCCTGAGTGTCGTGAAAGGCGAGTAGAGGGACAACTTCTGCTTGCAGATAGACTCATTAGCCAAAGGCCAGGCACATCGCTTACAAATGTGCTTGACAACTGCAAGGGCAAGCGGTCGACAGCACTTGAGCCAAAACTTTACACCGTGTCAGGTGCATTGGAGAAGACACATCAAGGCAATCGACCCCTTAATTAACCTGGAGATACCGAATGCACAATATATAAGGAGCCAAAAATGATATGCGAGGATGGTAAGGCTATGTGAACTAAAGGTAGCTTACTATGATCGCTGAACTGTCAATCATCAAATTTATGACCACGGGGAGCAAACAAAAATTTGGGAAATGTATACTTTACTCTATTTTCAAAATGGCAAAAACGAATCCTTAGAGGAAACAATTGTTCTTAGTTCTGAAAACAGTAACGTTACAAGCAACTCATAGTCTTAAGTTATCAGGATTTTCGTTGTTGATAATATAAAACATCAAGTGCCTTAGCGGATCAACAACACCTCTAACATTCTCTTCTGAACAAATCAATGCTTTTGAAGTAACCCAATTGCCTACAGTTTCAGTATCTGATTGACCATATAGAACATAGCATTGGTTCTCACCCACAATAACGCTTACTAAATAGAGGATTTTGAAGTCCGCTATAAAATTTGATCAAACTGACGCAGCGATTACTGACCACTGGGGAGAATGACAATCACAACGACCAAGGATGATTTACCTCCGTCAAATCTGGCATCTAATTGTGAAGGAATCGATCACTGAAACCATAATGAGGATTTTTGTTTTTGTTCGATAATATTTATATTTCGTAACTGTCAACTGTGTACAACAAATGCGACAAAATTCCATCGCTGCTAACCTACGGACAAGCATGTTTAAGGACATGAGGAATGTTCCCTTATGTTCGGATTACTGTCTAACGAAAACGAAAAACTACAACTTCCGCACTTAAGGAACAAGACTACGTACTGGGAACAGATACAGATATCAGGTTATTTTTGGGTCGCCGGGGAACTGATATGTATATAAATTATATGTATATATATATATATATATATATATATATATATATATATATATATATATATATATATATATATATATATATATATACACACACATTATAAATATATATATACATTATATATATATACATAATATATGTATATATATATATATATATATATATATTATATATATATATATATATATATATATATATATATATAATATATATATATATATATATATATGACATTTACAATGTAGATATATATGTGTGCGTGTGTGTGTGTTACAGGGAATCTGAAAATTCAACGAAATCTAAAGGACACATGTGAAATAACCAATTCGCTAAGGAGCATTTGATTCCAGAGAGCTAATACTAAACACTATGAAACAGTGATTCATCTACACCGTTTCGCCGTGTTTGGTAATAGTCCCTTGGGGGGTCAAATGTGTTTCGTCGTGTTTAGTATTAGCCCGTGGGGGATCAAATGCAATTAGGGGCATTTGATCCCCCACGGGCTTGTACTGAACACGGCGAAATACATTTGATTCCCCACGGGCTGGTACTCAACACGGCGAAACGGTGTAGATGAATCAGTTTCACCGTGTTTAGTAGTAGCCCTCTGGGATCAAATGATCCTAAGCGAATTGGTCATTTCACATATTCCCTAGGAATTTCGTGAAATCCCTGATTTCAAATATTCCCTAGGAATTTCGTGAAATCCCTGATTTCACGTATTCCCTGTAACATATAACACATAAATACAAACTGCAGTAACAGTCTCTCAATGCTCAAAAATAGGAGGAGGAGGAGAGAGAGAGAGAGAGAGAGAGAGAGAGAGAGAGAGAGAGAGAGAGAGAGAGCTATTTTCATATACGTAACACAAACTATTCTCAACAATTCATAAGTATTGTTACCAGTCGTCGTCATCCCATTTAAACCAATGACATGGGAGAAAGTAAGGAGATGTGACCCAGGAGAAATAGTCGAAAGCGGCCTAATTTCACCTTTCTTATGTAGATTTCAGGTGGCGGCCCTCAGATAGGCCTAAGCATTTACTCCGCGAGAGACCACCTACCTGTCTACTGGAATTCATTCGGTTTTCCGAGTCCTCAAAGCGCATGCGCTAAGATTTCTTAACGGGAAAGAAAGTGTTGGAACTTCTGCGATAAGATTCAAACTTAATTTGTGTCCACTTCGACAAACAAATCAGTTTAAAAAAACACCCACAATCAAAAATTGTAAAGAGATCCAGACGCAGGTGTCGAGCTCTTGCTTATTACAGAGTTGCAAGGAATGCAAATATATTCTCCTTATAAAGCAGGGAAGATTATTTTTCCAGAAAACTGGGGAATGATTGAACGTTAAAAACAATTGGGATCTGTAATAAATGTGAAGCCAGTTCTTATCATTATATATATATATATATATATATATATATATATATATATATATATATATATATATATATATATATATATATTTATATATATATATATAAATTCGCCAGTTAATGGAATAAAGACAGAAATTTGTTGAATATCGTTTGCACATTCTTTTCCAAACCACGGCAATATAAGTTACATACTTCTATGACAGCGTTACCATCGGGCGAGCACGCGAACGGAACAGTCGCCATAAACTAACAAATAACGTCGGACAGGCTATATAAAAATGATATATGACACGATTAGAGAAATCCAAGAGCCTTCCACGCCCAGTGGTGCAATCGGTATTGCCTTCGCATGGGGAATCCATGCAAGAGAGAGAGATTCGTACTTTAGATGGCGTAAGCAGAACCATTCGGAGCTTATATACAGTGTTGTGCGTTCCATTACAATTGGCTTCTCGGTATAAAAACATCGCGTTTGATGACTTTTCACGAATGAAGAGATGTTAAGGATAAAAACATTATCGAGTAAACCTAAATACGAGAACAATTATTGCTGAATGTTAAGCAACATCAGTAACCTAACATTGTCCCGTTTACAAGACTCCGCAGAGAACAGAAGTCAGAAAAACGAATATGAGGCAGAATTGAAAAATATTTCCGAGCTCACTGAAACAAGTAATCATGCATATCTGATGTTTTAACCGATAATATGCTATGTTTAGGTTACAGGCTATCCTATGAGAATACTGCACTTTACTTGAGAACTTACCAGATCAGAAATGATGCAGGAACTCGCTACCAAACATCAATCAGCAATAATGGAGGATGCCCCACCTGCCAACAAAATACTTTATGATAATAAAAATAATACTAATAATAATGATAATGAAGAAGAAGAAAAAGAAGAAGAAAAAATGTATTATATACATATGTAATCACTATATATATATATTATATATATATATATATATATATATAATATCTATATATTATATATATATATATTCTATAATTCACAAACATTAATCTCCAAACGTCGTTTGCAGTTCTCTCTGAAACCGAAGGCGAATCATAATTGCCAAGTGGCTCGGCCCCTGGCGGATTCGATCCACCGACAGCGACAACCTCACACTTCAGTGATTCTTCATTGAAGTCGGAGGCTGCCTCAGTCGATGGATCGAATCCTCCAGGTGACAGCCTCTTTTATCAATTATAATTCCACTTCGGTCTTATTGGTATTATTTCCGAAGTAGAGACAATTGGATATTAAACGGAATTTGTATATTAATATTTGTGAATGTAAACAATGTCACGGTGATGTGATAAAAATTCATATATATATATATATATATATATATATATATATATATAAATATAATATATATGCATATTTATACATGTAAATATTTATATAATATATATTACATATATATATATATATATGTGTGTGTTTATGTATATAAATACATACATATACATATAAAGATATAATATATATACATAAAACCATAGTTCTGTAAACTGGTCTAAACTCCACTAAAGTAGCGAAATCTCCAGATCAAGAAACAACCAAAGGTCATAATGAGAAAAAATATCAGCATGAAAAGCAACACGAACTTCTATGAGAGAAACTTGACTTCGTTTCCGGAGCAAATAAAAACAGGTAAATGATTCAAACTACTAATTAGAAACAAAGGCCTTTAATTATACCCACAATTTGGGTAGCTTCAACCACGTGACCTGCATGACAGGCCGTTCATCTTGCCACCCTCGTGCCGGCGAGGTAAAACAGTCAGAGGAAAAAGAAAATATGGAAGCGAGAAAATCAGCAACGTCTCTCACTTCTAAAGGCAAGGGATGCACTTCCACGGGCAAAAGTATAGTATCTAGCTCCTACACACTTTAAAGTTCTCATAATAACAAATGTTCATTAAACTGCCAGAAAACTCATGTTGGATGAGTGATACAAGAATATTACTTCTTAACATGTCTATATTGACCTTATCTGACGAGGATGTCCAACAAGGGAATGTAGTATTCATCATACTGATCTGCTCATGCTCAATCACTCAATCCATTTTATCGTCAAACTTCCAAAGTGCCCAACTCGCATATAAAACCCAATCACTTATTCCTCATCACTTGAAACCCAACTTTCACCCCCTGAAGGCATCGTCGAAATGAGCGCCTATAGTATACTATACAACACTGATGCTTGGGAGAAGAAAGCCCTCCTCGGTTTCCCCCAGAGGCCAACCTCTCCGCCGCAGCATCCTTCTCCCTTACGCTGAACATGATAATTACAAGGTAGGCGGACAATAATGCCCAATTACAGTACATCATCCTTAAACGTGGAGGACTCGTTTTTCTCGGATCTCTAGCATGCCAAAGCCCGTGTCTTTTGTGTTCAACATGCTTTCCATGGTACTTCGACGGGAGAACAATTGCCATACAGCATTGTAACGTGGTGAGAATTCTAATTTGCTCAGGGCATGGCGTAGACTCAACCTATTAGCATAGACGTTCGGGGGAGAGCCTCCAAGTGAAAATGGCCCGTTTGCGGTGCTCTTCCACAGGAAACAATAACAACAGCAACAATAATCATAATAAACTTTTGAAGTGGCTCCTCAATGGCTTCAATCTGGAATAATACGAACCAAACGTGATAACCATCATGATATACAGGTCTCACCTGGAACATTCAGAGCTTTCATTGAATCATGTGGAAAATTCCTTTCTTGAATTGAAGGCCACAACATCTTGCAATACTAAGCATGAAGCCTGCAACTTGCAAATGCATTAATGACTTCTTCACGACAGTTGACAGGAAAATAAATGTTGAGTTAAGTAAGCCTACCTACATATATTTTCCATATAACAAATATCTCCCAAGCCTGAGACACTGAAAAATCACTGCAGCAATAAAAATTTAATAGAAAAAAATAGATGTTAATGAAATTCACCGAGATCAACTAATACACATAAAATTATCTTTGGTAGACTTGTGATCATCGCTTGCTTGGTCGCATATTCCTAATGTATCCCGAATGAGAAACAGCTGAATAACTAGAACATATCTTCACTATCATCGTGATCACCTTGTCCAGGAAAATCTACAATATTTACCTTCGGGGATAATAGCCAACAGGTGTCATGCCAAAGTGATCCCTTTGTAAGACTGAAAACTGGAATAGTGCGTCTTATTTTTAAAAGAATACACACAATAATACAGACAAAAACAGAAAACTCCACAGCAGCGAAGTTTAGTAAGTGGGCGTCATGGTCAAAAGAAGGAGCACAGCAAATACCGGTGCGTCTTATGGCGTGTAAATGGCAAGAAATGTTCCCCGGTTCAATGAATTTGAATTTTCCCATGAAAAGAATATTCATAGCGCCAACCAACAACAGGTAAGGCAAACGGTTACAGCCCTAACGAATTCCATCCTCCATGCCAGGGCAAATGGATATAAATGATCCACATAAAAGTCTCCCGTGAGAGAGATCCCACTTCCTACTGACATTGCATTTCATTCCATTCCGCCTTACAATACCCATTCCTCACAATGCCCAGACATTTCCACTACAAATGGAAGGTTAATTGCAACCCGCCTACAGCTACGCCGAAGACCCTCCCATTACCCAATGAGTTCGCCCTACAAAAGCCTCCTGGAGAGCCACATCCTCCTCCAGGGCGATTTCACACACACACACCACACACACACACACACACACACACACACACACACATACATTCGCTGCTCTAGCCGTGTAAGTTTATTCCAAAATCCTCCTATTATCTGACCCCAAAAAATACATTTAATTAAAGTCTCTCTCTCTCCTCTCTCTCTCTCTCTCTTCTCTCTCTATAGTATAAAAACTTCCTTGAAACAAGCACATGATTAAAAGACAAACTGCAAAAATAACCTCGGTCGCATTGTTAATAAAAAATTCTACAACTTAATCAAAACTAACGCCAGTAAGGGTCAAGTTACCGTAATCATTTTAAATTCAGGTTGCAAAGTCACTATCTTAAACAATTTATTGGATACAGAGCAAATAATTTCAAAATAAATTTTATAAAACGGTGTGGCATCACAAAAAAAAAAAAAAAAAAAAAAAAAAAAAACCTAATGCCAGTATTCAAAAGGACACATTCGTAAGGAACGAGAATAAATGGACCCTGACTTTCAGAGCAAGTTTCCACAGAGTAAACAAGAGATAGAATCAACAGATAGCTACGTAACCTGTGTAACCCTCCCGGCATAATGTCAACAACACAAGAGAGGGGTAAAACGGCAAGGCTCGACTATAGGGATACTACCTACTGGCCCCAAGTTCTGACAATGTTACCTTCATTCTATAAACTTAAATTGGGGCCAGTGATGAGAGAGCTGGACAACGGCAAACCTAAACATGGAGTTTATTTCCAGTGGACTATGAGTTGCATACTTACAATATAACATTACACACTAGGTTTTTTTTATTAAAGATGCTTTTCTCTCTCTCGCATAAATAGGCAAGTACTGTACCTCAATAATAAAAACTAAGATTGTTGAACTCTATATAATACATAATAAATAACGGAAACGAATGAAGCCATCGGAAACACTAGCAAAGGGCGAAAGACATTACAAAATGAGATGCCTCATAACATCTTGAAGGGGATCAATACCCCAATCGTGTTAGCTCATACGGCAGGTTGTAAATAACGAGTTAAATTTAATTAATCATAATGAAGATCATCTAATCTACTTAGAGCATTGCAGAATTATACCTTTTGAAACTTTTCATTTATATTTCAATACACTTTAGTGTGTGTGAGACAGAGAGAGAGAGAGAGAGAGAGAGAGAGAGAGGAGAGAGAGGAGAGCCAGTAGTTTAAGCAAATTAGGATGACCGGAATGAACGAACACAGATTTCGGGACTAAGGTCATACCCTGGCAAACGAAGTCTTCATTGCGATTACATAGGTCACTAAACTACACACAAGATCCCTCATAAAATCTAATAGAGAAACGGGTAAATGTTCACTGGGAATATTTATAAGTGAAAATATGTTAACAACACGCACGAACGCAATGCTTCATAATAACAGGATCAAACTATATATTTTCATCAGGATTATACATGGAAGATCTATTCGTCGTAACAGGACAAAGTCCCGGTTAGGACTGATTAATAGTTGCTTAACTTAGGATTACTTAAAAAAATTAGATGCGAGAAACCTCATGCGTGATTGCTTATTCACTCAAAAACGCTGAAATTTTGAATATTCGATCTACTTCTCGTCCACATATCGACACTTCATAAAAACAAGATCATCAAGAATAATTTTTTCCTTCGAGTTTACAGGAAAGTTTCAATAAGTGCTGCATTTTTAAACATTCATTTTTTCTGAGTCTCTCAACCGTTCCATATCTCAATTTATTGAGTGATTTCTAAATTTTACAAAAAATATAAACATTAAACTAAATCTAATTCTTGAGTAAGGCAGTACACTGACCCCAACTTTAACGAACATCGTCACACCGGTACAAAATAATGTTGCAAGAAGCTCCTTCGAATGACGCCTCAGTGACAAAAGGCGAACTATGCAATATAATTACAAGGGCTGGATAAAAAAAAAATAAATAAAAAATAAAAACCTACGTTCTTTCTTATAAAAAACCGACCTAAATCCATGGCGAATTTCGAACAAACCGCGTGATACATAACTTACCCAGATCTCAAACACAGGATGTAGATTAACCTGCTTATTTCCCCCTACAAGTAATATACCTTCAAAGCCAATAAATCTACATTAACTACCGTGTCTACGTCCCTTCCGCTAATGGACCCTCTAATCATCCACATTAGCGATAATGGGGCCTTCCGCCAAGCTGGAACTGTTGTAATGAATCTCCACATCATGATTTTTTGAAGGAGCCCTCCGGATGCGCAAACAACCAACACCTTCACTCATCGTAAAATCTGTTTAAACAACTTTATAATCAGATCATGTTCGGTGAATGTTGGTTTTATGATCGCAGCGCTCTTGCACTTCGAGGAAAAATAAAAACTGCCTCTTGACGGGAGAGAAACGGTGGGATTGGTACCACACTTTCAACATTCTTGTCACTTATATATTATTTATAAATGATCAAAGTTGTTCCTCAAGTTCTCCTGTTTAGAGTGATCTTTGGAAAAAATAAATTAATAAATCCGCTGCCTTTTTACTTCTACTAGAACAAGTTCTACTGCATTATGCTGTATAACGATATCTAACATTCTATTTTTAAATAACGACAAAATCCAAAATACTGTACTAAGTCACCAGCAATGAGTTTGTTCTTACTTGTATTTATCGTTACTTAAACGTACAAATTTACGACTGGGTGCTATAAGATTCGCAACTCCACATTGATGAAAATCTTGCAACCCTTCTGCATGCATTGCATAAATCATAAAAGCAATGGGACCAGATGCATACTGAAATGTGTCCAAGGCCCATTACCTACAATGGCTTTCAAAAGAAAAGTAAAGAAATAGCACAATCAGAGGGAAAGCTACATCCTCGGAATATTTCCAACAAACTCCAATCGAGATGAGTTTCATAAGTATTTATAGTTTGTCCCTGAGAGAGTACAAACCAAGAAAGGCAGAAACCTGTACGAAGGACAAAACAGCCAACTAAACATCAAAGGATCACAGGCAGTAAACCTGGACACAAGTTCCGATTCAGGAGAGTTCACCGGGTTCAGGTTCAGAAACATTTATCTCGTACGAACCCAGCTGTAATCGAGCATAAATCTTGGCTTAATCAGCCCGATCAGGGGTGAATCCTTTCTACTGCACAGGAGGACTGGTTCTTAAGATCCAAACATGCCGGGGATGGGACGGAACGTTTCTGCCAAAATGTGGCTCTAAATGGATGTGGTTAAAGAACAAGGGGCCAAGTTAAGGACATCCCAAAAACATGCAACTGCGCTGTGGTGCGAGCGCCCGTGAAGTCAGGAGTTGAATGTTGACATCTCGAGGGCATTGTCGCCATCTCCTGGTTCTTCCCACGCTTCCATGTAAACAATCTCTCTCTCTCTCTCTCTCTCTCTCTCTCTCTCTCTCTCTCTCTCTCTCTCTCTCTCTCTCTCAATATAATAAACTGATGTTGAACAAAAACATGAATGTGAGTAACCGAGTAATAAACAGCAATCTACAAAACTCGGCATATTGAGAGAAAGCTCTTAAAACTTTCCAGCTGTATCCTAATGAGGTGGGATAGGTTGCCTTTCCAGTACTTGTCTGAGAAACAAGATTAAAGCCTCTATACAAACAAAAGCTCTCATAAAGAAAGCTATTATCGGTCGGTACCGGGATCATCATATTTTAATCAAGGTCAACACCTAATTCCTATCCTGTATCAACAAACATGGAAAATGTTACATATAGTTTTAATTTCTTGTACCATTGAGCCCAAGACGCTTAGGATCGTGTAAGTATTATGCTATATACCAGAAAGAACATCTAAACACCCCGACTACTTGAAACAATTTGATGCCCCTTTAATCATCAACGCAAACGAAGTTTCACATTCAAAGTCCATGCACACGGCAACACCACTTTGGTTTAATTAAATATACACACATACAGACATAGACATACACACATATATACACACATACATACATACATACATCATACATATATATATATATATATATATATATATATATATATATATATATATATATATATATCCATACAGAGAGGGAAAGTGCATCTCATTTGTCATGTCTTCAACTGTTGACACCGTCTATCTATGAGAAAGTAAAATGTTTCCGTGTGCTAAATAACATTTATAACAGCTAATATGCACTGAAATCAAATTATATTTAAATAAAGAACAAAATGATTGAAGACGAAGTTTAATAAGTTCAATAACAAGAACAAGAACGCGCGAGTGTCAAAGAAACCATCACGAAAACCCCCAGGAGATTTATTTTGCAACAGACGCTACCTACAATTATCGAGACTGTGACAGAGTCTTCATCCCAGAAAAATGAAACCTTGACTTAGATTTGTCGACGTTTTGCAACGTACATTTATTTGACAGCCAATCGGCATACTAGTCACTGACATGCGTCTAAGTTCAGCCTTTTGTTTTGGTTGCCAACAACCCAGATGTGAGAAAAACTTGAATGGTAGTTGTAAATTCCGAACCCCATATCGACCCAAGCGAGGCCTTTATGACAAACTACCTCAAGTTCAGCTGTTTTCTGCATCTAAACCGTTTCTATTCTTGTCTGGGGCAGCGAAATCCGAAAATCTTTAAGTATCTAATATCTCTGTAAACACTTTTATCCATAAAATGAGCAATAATTTATGTAATTGAATACTGCATTTCAAAGATGGATGGCGAGGAAACAGCAATTAATAAATTAAAACCTACATTAATATGTCAAGAACGGGGTTTTCAAGCGAAAATTTTTACTTATTAAATAATGCCAATCAGGCGAAACGCTAACATTTCATCAAAACTATATCTACACCCAAACAAGAAATCAGAAAATCACTGTTTGTGGCAAGATTTTATTCGCTTAACTGTTGAAATCCCAGGCAGGCAAACTCAACGACTACGCAATTTCAACATCGCGGCAGTTTCAAGTTCACCTTTTCAAAGCCATTCCTACCAGAGGGAATCGCCTGTTACAATTTCCACCAGAAGCGTTTCGTAGGAGATCGTAGCCGCCGTCTGCCATCAGCAGCCAATCATCGCTCGACAAAACAGAGCTCCCGTTCATCAGTCGGACCTGCGGCTGCTATCCGAGGCATCGCAGCCCCTGAGGGCTCCATTCATCAGGAGCCACACGATCTGCCCCTGGCCTTCACCCGCACGCCCCTAAGGGTCCGCATGAAAAACTGCCTCATCTAAATCAAAGCTTCTAAGTTAGACTACACCGTAATAGGGCATGAGAGGCTGCGTAACATGTCAAGTGAACAAAATTTTCGTCTACACAACAGAACATAAGAAACGACGAGCACGCCTTCATCTTATTTAGAGTGACGATGACTTTCATTTCGTTGCCTCTGACACGATCCTAAATCCGATCAACGAAAATATAACAAATAAACAGTAATTAATTGTTCAGAGCCTTCCAAGTTCAAGAATGTCATTTCGACAATACCTTTTTATTAAGAACACTGTTCACTGTATACATATTTCGCTTTCAGCCATAAAATGGAAGCATCGTTTATTAACAATTACTGGCGATATATCTCTCATCTGCTTCCAGTACACAAAATATAGTGAGGTGCAGATCGGCCTTGGAAAAATGCATATATAGATTTTGAAAATCACTCGTTTGATATCAAACGATTAAGTCCTTGGGATTTCATTTTTTCGCCGCTGATTCTCTTGTCATTTTTCCCGCAGTGTCCCCACAAAACGTTGCCATTCTGCTTCCAGGAAGAGTCCTGCATGCGGGAGATGATGACGACGATGATGATGCTGATGCTGATATGAAGACGGTCTTGGAGGCCTCAATGACGCCAGAAGGTTATCAGCCTCACCAGCATAATTCCTCACAGTCAATACCCAAACGTGCATAAAACAAAAAGGATAAGATAAAATAAGAATACGACAAAGTAAAATTTGAACCATTTGTGAGCCTTGATTATGAGAATTATACAAACCCAAAGTGTTCACATTAACTTAAAACCTACAAGTAATACTAAACTAAATGTTTTTAACAACTAACGGTTACTTAGAGCGAATTTACCTTTCCAGCATATATAACCATTCCATTTCAACATATTTACTGTTTGTGAATGAAACTGGAAACAATTTTGAGATTCAAAAATGTTAAGATACGCGTCATTTCTTCATTCCGCTCCTTACATGAAATGAGTGTGTGTGGTTGCTAGCGCAACATCTTTGTCAGCATTTACTTCTATTTCTAATTCTTCCGTTTTAACCCACTCATAAACTTTCTCTTCGGTGGGACATTACAGACAATTACTGGCCCTCTGTTTTATTCCTTAAAACTAGTGCACATAAATAATAATAATTGCAGAAGGAAGCGCCTGGGGGAATGAAAAGTGTAAACAGCCCTGCAGTGCTCATTTATTCATTAGTGTGGTGAATATTTTTCCTCTCGTTTTACGTTTGAAAATCGTTAAAATCTACTTCGTTTATAGCCTCCAGTTGAGACATATATTCATGATGATTAGCAATTATTCGTACATTTTTACTCACGAGTAATTTAGTTTATTGGACTCAATGACAACACCTGACATCTTTGCCAAATTAGCCCGAACGAGCATGAGGGGCAAAACGGACAGCGTCATTTACCATCAATATTCAATTGGTTCGAGACATGTTTACCTCTTATCATTACTTGGATATAAAAACCACACCAAACTTCCCAGTTTCAAAATTTTTATTGCTATCTTTGTTGCTACAATGCACCGTTAGAAAAGGAGTGGTCACGAAACAGCACCAGAGTGACTCATTAAAATCTATTTGAAAGAGACAAATTCCCATTGCGCAAGGACTTGTGAACTGCTTTTGATATGCTTTCTGATTACCCACAAAATAACCCTAAAGAGTAATGCTCCAGTGTTTCGTGTATATCTTTATAGGTATAAACACTTCGTAGACACATAATAAATACAACTTCCTCCTCACTTCATCTAAGGAACGAACATAATCACGTTAAAAAAAAAAGTATTGGACTTTGAAAACAGATTAGGTTAAATAACATAGGTAACGGAGGAAGACAAACTTACACGATCTAAAAAAAAAATAGCTGTCAGAAAGGACAGGTCAAACTGTCTGACATGAGTGCAAAGTGGAAAGTCTGCAGCGGTGGGTGGCACACAGTCGAGAGCAATGCCAAAATTATACATGAAGCTGACAGCGTCAACTTTACTACTGAAGTTGGAAAACTACAAGTTGGAAGGGTCGGGTAATTGAGTATCGTCCATCTCTCTAGCTTGTTAACCAGTATGTCTTTTCCGCTGCTTTAATACGAAACTAATATCTCAAAACCTGTAACCATCTCTCATCTCGACCTCCGAAATAGGTCTACAGAAAATTTCAAGCATGTTCCCTGTGTTTTTACTTAAACTTGGCCATGAAAAAGGGCCTTACTGGTTCAACACTCCACTGTCTTCGTTTAAACACTTTTTATCGAGACGACGCAACTAAGTGGCGTAGGGAGTATGAAGTGACGCAATGAAAAGCCAATGGAATTGTGAGGCTGGGGAGGGAGGGAGGGAGGGAGGGGACAAGCTCGCTTGTTTTACGACCTTCATTGACGCAAAACCCAAACTGTCTGTGAAACTACTGCAATCCACCAGTTGGGTGAAAGCAATGAACCTTTCGGCTATTTTATTCGAACATTTTTGCTACCTACACTTGTTACGTCAAACATTTCTGCGGATGATTTTTCTCAATGGTTTTGTAGTTGCCCTCACTATATATATATATATATATATATATATATATATATATATATATATATATATATATATATATATATATATATATATATAATATATAATATATAATATAATATATCTATGTGTGTGTGTGTTTACAGTTCACAAAGACTAATGTAAAAGATAATTACCATTGTCAATATCTTGTATATGTTTACGCTAACATATAAAGTCATGAATCATAACCCATTTAAGAAAAACATCAAAGCCATAGTTATCCCTTTAAGACTTGGAAAAAAAAAAAAAAAAACAAAACAACCGCCACAATTTCGCCACCCACCCTTTGTTACGTGACAAAGCCGCGCGTAACAAGCGCCCTGAAGGACTACTCAACCTTGTAGCTTACAACAATGAGTAAGAGTCCAGTCCCTCGGTAGCTACTGAATGTGTTGTTAAGGGTGACTCAAAAGGGTCATCAAAGTTATCAGGGCGAATAATAGGTATTATTATCGTAAATGCGTTGCCACGGCAAGTATCTCAAAGTCGCTAGCTATTAATCACAGGTTTTTCGCAAAATATTCCACTGTGGAAGTGGTACTCCCTCCTTGGTCTTTCAAAAAAAAAGAACTATATTTTTTCTCTAACCTTGCAATGACATACATATTAGCTTTGTCATTCTTACATTCGTGATTTTTTTTTAGAGGGGGATTATGCTGCATGCGTCTCTAACATCGAATTCACTATACCCTGGGAACAATTTGCACCTCAAGGGCATCTTGCCTGGCAAGGAATCGAGCCCGGGCATTTGGTTTAGACTGCGTCAGGCGGTAGACCTAAACAGTCGGCCACGTCAAATATAAACGAGGGCAAAGTAGAAAATATCAGGAAAAAGGAAATTAAATCTGTAAGACAGACAATATCATATTTTCCTACTTACTCATCTGCTAACTCTATACATTCTTCTAGTAATCTGGGACCTTCCCAATAAGCAAAGTTAAAACTGCATGTTAGCATCATTCCGAGATTCAAACCGGATCCCACTTAAATTTTCTTTCAGTTTTGGGAAAAGGAAAAATTCGGAAGGAGCAAAATCAGGACCATAGGGAGCTCGTTCCCAGCGAGATTCCTGCCGGGCTTCCCTCGCATCCCATGATGAATGTGCAAGAGCGTTATTGTCAAGGAACAGATTTCCGGTAAGCATTTTTTCTGCCGCGCCCCCTCCTTTTTTTTTTTTTTTTTTTTGCCAATGCCGCCTCCAATACTTGTCCTTCGAGGAAATCAGTCAGAATCACACCCTAGAATTCGCAAAACACCGTTGCCATAACCCTCTGCACAGATCTTGCCACTCTGAAATAGCTGTCATAACTGACAGATGCTGACAGGTGGCAATCCCACAAACTGCAGAAGTGTGCATTCTGTTGGGAGAAATGCAATCAGATGACGTCCACGCGCTGCGCTTTATACGGCTTTTAGCCTTTACAGTGAATTTCACGACTGACGCCCAAAAATTGTCCAGCGTTCATAACTGGTTGCAGACCTCGCTCGGGAAAGATTTTATTCTGAAAGACAGAAAGTCTGGAATTTGCTTTAAAAGTGTCAGGAAAGAATACGATTGTTCTTTGTATTTTCCAGTGTTATTATTATTATTCAGAAAATTAACCCTAATCGTATGGAACAAGCCTACGGAGGCCATATGGTGTTTATTGAAAAGGGTAAGAGAAGGTAATAGGAAATACCGAAAGATGAGATCAGTTATTAGAAAATAGAAAATAAATTAATCAATAGATTAAAAGTCAGTAAATTATCAAAATACATGGAGAATTGTTTTAGGGGAATAATGCGTTGCATCTTTGCTTGAAATTTTCAAGTTCCAATTGCATAACAGAGTCAGGCAGACTGTTCCATAGTCAATCGGTGTGAGGAATAAAGGGCCCCTTGGAGCCGAGAAGCTCAACCGAGTTCTGGTGCCGCTGTTCAGCACAGCTGGTTGCTCTTGGCAGGAAAAAAGAGGATCAAGGGTCAGTTGCGAGCATGAAAGTGTGAGTGTCGGGTAGGGAATACTGAATTCTAAATGTTCAGATATGAATGTATTTTAAACTCATGGTTAACTCCAACGAAAGTTTGCCTTCGATATTTATGCATTAAAAAATGCAAGATTGCTTTGTTTGTAAGACTTCACATTGAACACATCATTATTCCTACAGGATCAAATGTGGTTGTTCTCAAAGTCGAATAATAAACGAAAGAAAATTGTATTAGATATAAAACTTCATTTACAATGGATTGGTAACATCAACCGCAACCCAAGTAACTGCAGTAAGAATGATATCACATCATTCAATTTGTCTTACGGCCGAAGGTGGTGTCCCCTAAAGGGGTTCTGTATAGACTAGTAGTTCTCAACATTTTTTTGGCTTTTGCAACCTTTCATCGTGTGTC